>NC_084601.1:37194128-37380416 GCF_033807715.1 Cololabis saira
AGAATGTATGACATTTTTTTTTTTTTTTTTTTTTTTTTTTTTTTTTAAATTGCATTACAGAAAATAAAGAACTTTATCACAATATTCTAATTTTCTGAGACAGTCCTGTAGGTGTTCAGGACACAGTAACATTTAATACAAAAACTAGAAATGACAAGCTTCCTTCCAAACATACTGTGCGAGTGTCCGTGGGAATGACTGTGTCCTCCCTTCAGCAGACGGACAAACTTTTCTACAACCAGGAATGCGATGATCCCACCGAGAACCCACAGACCGACCGACATCATGTGACCGTGGGCGGCTCCTGCGCAGGTGGAGAAGAGAAAGCGTGATAAATGCAAGTGCAGTTTGTGTGCATGTAGCCATAAAGAATAAAAACAGCTAATAAATACCATGAGAGTGACCATGATCCTCGGGGTCTTCATGTACATCTTCATGCGAGTGTCCGTGATCTTCTTGTCCATGAGAGTGAGGCTCTGAAAAATAACAATGTCCGGAGGAAAAACATTCATCAACTTTAAAAAGGAAAATGCCACATTTCAACCAACAGCACCTGAACTCAAAACTGCCCTGATTCTGAAGTCTTTATGCTTTCACTATACCGTAGATTCTGACACTAGAGGTTGCCAGATTTCTTTTAATTTGTCCATGCTTATTACGTAGTTTAATGTTACTGAAGTGTCTATATCGGGGGTCAGCAACCCGTGGCTCTTTAGCGCCGCCCTAGTGGCTCCCTGGAGCTTTTTAAAAAATGTTTGAAAATGGAAAAAGATGGGGGAGGGAAATATCTTTTTTGTTTTAATATGGTTTCTGTAGGAGGACAAACATGGCAAACATTCTGAACATTTTCCAATGCTGTAAAAATGTGTAGAATAAACATTCAATTTCAACATTTCCGTTAAAGATTTGCGTCAGAGCCTGCAAGACTTGTTTCTACCAGCAGGGGGCGCCAGGCAGGAGCTGCTGGAAACAAACCGGCCGAAGGGAAAAATAACAGGAGAAAAAAGGATTCAAAAAACAAAAAAATAAAATCCTTAAAATAGGTAAAAACTAAACAATATGAAAGTTTGATTACTTTAAATCTGGATTAAATCATTTTTTATTTAATTTTTTTTTAATATTTTTGCTGGTTTCTATGTAATTTATGCTTAGTCATGTTAGTTGATCGAATAATGTCATTTAAATTGTGCGTTTCCACCAGCAGGGCAGCGCCAGGCAGGTGGCTGCTGTAAACAAACCGGCCAAAGGGATTGCTTCCAAAGGAAAAAAGGAGAAAAAGAGGATTCTTGGAGCGAATCATTTGCATTCATTGCCTGAATGTTTGCTCTGTAGCGAGAAGTTGTCCGATAACAAAAAGAGTCATGTGGAAAGACATTTGCATGCTACATTTGCAGCTGAGGACCCAGTTATAACTAATATAGAAACATGCAGCATGTGTTGTCTGCATTCTAAGGCTTATACAAGACTTTTTATTATTTGCGGCTCCAGACATATTTGTTTTTTGTGTTTTTGGTCCAATATGGCTCTTTCAACATTTTGGGTTGCCGACCCCTGGTCTATATGATCTAATTAAGCACCGTCTTTGTCGTAGGGAGAACATGTTCACTCCACACAGAAAGAATCCTGCCAGGATTTGAACCAGGATCTTCTAGCTGTGAGGCAAGAGACAGTTAAATCTCTTAATGAGCACATTAAACTACTTCATGTTTTAACACACTAGAAGTTTCGAAAAGTGTGTGAAAGTGAGATCCTTCTGGCAAGATGTTATAGGCATGATCGATAAAATATTAACTAAGAAGCCACTGGATCCAAAACTGTTCCTTCTGGGCATATAAACGTATCATCTCTCTTAATTGGAAAAATGTCGATACTCCAAGATTTGGAAAATGGATTAAAGAGATGGCATCAAATGTGACAATGGAAAAGATAATGTACATTTTTAAATGGAAACATGTTTTTGAGGACATCTGGAGATCTTTTATAAGGTTTTTGAGACATGATGTTAATGTTGGTAATTTGTTTCAGCAGGAGAAGAATCTGAGGGAGTAGGATGTGTGATATAATATAATGTAAATAACTGATAAACACCTTTGAAACTCTTCATATAAGTGTTAGCAATATCTGTATACTCTTATTTATTTATTTTTTCTTCCTTTTTGCTTTATTTTCATATATCCTCAGAGTCTTCATGTACATCTTCAGGCATGCGAGTGAGGCTCTGAAAAATAATGTCCGGAGGAAAAACATTCATCAACTTTAAAAGGGAAAATGCCACATTTCAACCTGAACTCAAACTGCCCAGGAGCTAAAAGGTTATTTTTAGTCCTGGATCTTCTGTATTTCCTGAGGTCTAGAATGAAGAGGCAGATTAGACTATTCAAGTCCACTGAAGTTTGTTCCTTCCTGGACCGACTGACCCCTTCTGCATCGATCAGAGCAGCTGATGAATACGACTAATTTAAGAAAGTGTGCTGCAGCTCTGTTCATTTAAAATAAATTGATAATATAGTTCTTCCGAAAATTAAAGAGATAAATCCTTTGATTCACTGCTATGTTGTCACCAATAGAGCTCGTTGTCATTCATTCTGAAGCTCACAGTTCCCCCGTGTCTTCTCAGCTGACTGCAGAGGCATGAACGGTTGAGCTTTAATACTTTGTTTCCCAACAGTAACAGCTACTCCTGTGGCATAACTCCAGTCCAGAAAGGTTGTGACTTATTGTCGAGAATAAAGCTGAAATGACTGGTAAGGAAGAGTAAATGCACTGGCAACCACCTAGAAAAGTTCAGGCCCACACCAAAGGTTCTGGCTAATCTCTGAGGTAGAACCTCTCGACCAAACTGCAAAAATTCAACATCTTACCAGGAATATTTGTCTTATTTCTAATTAAAATGTCTCATTTTTAGTCAAAAAATCTCATTCCACTTAAAACAAGAGTCGTTACCAGAAAAATAACTTATTTGACAATTTTCACCTGTTTCAAGTAAATTTTCACTTGAAATAAGTAGAAAAATCTGCCAGTGGGAAAAGATTCATCTTCTCATTAGAAGCAAAAAAATCTTGTCCCACTGGCAGATTTTTCTACTTATTTTAAGTGAAAATCTACTTGAAACAGGTGAAAATTGTTGTTTTTTCCAGTGATGAGTCTTGTTTTAAGTGTAATGAGATTTTTTTTTGACTAAAAGTTAGACATTTTAACTAGAAATAAGACAAATATTCTTAAGATTTTGAGTTTTTGCAGTGGACTGGCCGGGAACATCCATGACTTGGTGTTTAAAAAAAAAAAAAACACCTCATGAGTTTGAATGAAGGTTCAGATGTGTAAACTTGATCTGCAAATTAAATTTTGTTCTTTCGGGCTATGAGGAAGCCGAATGTGGTTGAAAGTTGGATGACCTATTTTTTAGAGAAACAGCACCACAACACAGGTCAAATACCTGCCAAATTACAGTGACGTTAAGAAGAGTTTTTTCTTGTCATTAATTACGTTCCCTGTTGTGCCCGCACCTACCATTGTGTCATACAGTGCTTTCACACCTGTCCCGTTTCAAGCAGTTGTTCCGGAACAGGGAACTCTTTCCCCCTATAGATCGGAACGTTTGGTACATGTGAACACAGCAATCGCGCTCTGAAACGGCACAAAACATGCGAGTCAAGATCTCCTAGGAGAGGTGGTCTCGGCCCGATTCCTTTCCAGACCTGAAACGGTTCATTTTTTTTGTTTGTAGTGAGAACATGATCGACACAGCAACCGATACAACTCCATTCATTGTGTATGTGCGACCGCGGCGCAAGGAGAGGAGTCGGTGCAGCCTCCACCAGCTTCTTTCTTATTGGACGTGCCGAGATGTTGTTCCAGCACGGCACAGTGAATTTAAAAATGTCCAATTCGGGCAGGGTTTGCGCAGCGCAAATCCTGCGGCAGGCGGCCTCTCGCCCGCCGCTGAGCTCCGCTCTGCGCCGAGCGCACATAAATGAATGGGTAAAGCCTGATTTATGGTTCCGCGTTACACCAACGCAGAGCCTACGCCGTAGCCTACGCCGTAGGCTCTGCGTTGGTGTAACGCGGAACCATAAATCAGCCTAAAGCCGGCGGCTGCTGTCTGTGCTGCGCTGAAAGGGGCGTGTTGTTTATCCCGGGGTGCAGAAGAGGAAACTCCTTCCGCGTTCATTTGACCAATCAGAGAGAAGCTGGTTCACGCATGGCGTTAACAGCTTTGAAACGGTACAGACGTTTGCCTTGTGAACACAAACGTATCGATTTAGCCCCTGAATCGGAACAAAACAACCGGGCCACAGGTGTGAAAGCACCTATGCTCTTTCCTCCCTGTTCTTCATTCTCTCTGTGTGAAAGTGAAAATCTACTTGAAACAGGTGAAAATTGTCGTTTTTTCCAGTCATGAGTCTTGTTTTAAGTGTAATGAGATTTATTTTGACTAAAAATGAGACATTTTAACTAGAAATAAGACTAATATTCTTCTCAAGATTTTGAGTTTTTGCAGTGCAGGACTGTTTTCTAGTGACACTATTGTCCCCAATACTCTCTTTAGCCCCCATGTTTCTGCAGCAGAACTGGAGAAGGCTGAGGAAAGGATTCATGAGCCAAGCACGTTTTTGTTTTTTTTAAACCATCTTCACATGTACAGTAGATGACAATACATAACATTTGTTTTGTGTTTGACAAAAAACCATAAGAACACCAAAAATAAGTTTACCAAGAGCGTGTGGGATGAGGTGCAGGAAGGCGTCGCCCAGCAATCCACCGGAGGCGAAACTGAGCAGAACCTTGAGCAGGTTCTGGTGCTGGTCGCTGTTGGACTGAACTGGGATCAGAAACAGGATGAGGAAAGGAGCTGCGCTGATCAGCAACGTGGCTCCAATAGCCTGCAGAAAAATGATGCAAAGAAGTTTTAACGATTTGTTAAATGTTAAAACATTCCCAC
Organism: Cololabis saira; assembly: GCF_033807715.1. Taxonomy (NCBI): domain Eukaryota; kingdom Metazoa; phylum Chordata; class Actinopteri; order Beloniformes; family Belonidae; genus Cololabis; species Cololabis saira. The sequence continues at coordinate 37,199,071 of NC_084601.1, forward strand.
TTTTTAAAAACCAGAGAAACAGGACACTTAAACTGATTGCTTGCATGATCTCAAATACAGAATGACAAAGAAACATCTGGATACCAACTGAAACTCTCAATCTGTCTTATTACTTTGGTTCCAATTATGTTGGGAATGACTTTCATGTTCCTCAGGACGTGCAGGACAGACACAAGTATGAAAAAATGAAACGTTCACAGGAGAATAAATCCAACATGTTCATTTTGCCTAATGTACTAATCCGAGCCAGATGTGAAGCTACATTTTCTGGGCCCAAACTGACATTTCTCTCGTGAGAGAATGCCCAACTGGATTTTCCATCATGAAATTACAGCTCCTGTAAATCCCCTTAAGAATGCAATCCAGGATACTTGTTAGGCATATTCCAAATTGAAACAAGATGATCAGTATCTCCTTGCAACTGTGTTTTATTCTAATTATTTCAATTTAAAAACTTGTCTCAACTCAGAGACTTTGAAAATAAGCTGACAGTATAATATAAGCTGGTCAAAACACCCTCACATCTTCATCGGCCACGGTTACGTGATGTTTTTCAACTCGGAATTCATTATTCTGAATTAAATAATTCAGAATTAAACTATTTTCCTTCAGGTTTACATAGAAATAGTAATTCCGAATTGAGGTTTACATGGAAAACACATTTGATCGGCTTTATCAAATCCCTCTTCAGGTCTGGGGGTTGGGAAGGTTCTGATTGGATAGGGGGGCGGGCCGGAAGTTACGTCTACCGGAAGAAAAACAAACTTACCCGCTACAACTTTGAAAAGCTCATAATTTTGATGTTTTCTGCCATCTGCTCTTTTAATTATTTCCAGGTTCTCCAAGCTATTTATTAAATAAATGCTCTCTGCTCTTGACCAGCGTTTACTGCGTGCTGCCATCTTGAAACTTTGTTTGGAAAACCAGCCCAGTGGAATATAAGCGTCATGGAGACAGACGGGCGAGGGAACGAGCAGAAAGAAAGACCGGAATTAATTTAAAGAGGAATGAGTGTTTACATGATCGCGGAATTATTCTATTAGCATTTAAAATCGGAATAAACCAGCCACTTACTTCGGAATTAAGTTTAAATCGGAATGGACATTTTCATTCGGAATTAGGTGTTTACATGGTAATTTTTACTCATTTTAAATCGGATTTAATTTTAATTCTGAATTAAAGAGGAATTAAACTTCCCATGTAAATGCATTCATTGGTACTTCAAGAAGATAGAAATGTATTCAAACTAGTGTAGTCCCGATCACTGCATTTTCAAAACATCGGTATCTGCCAAAAAAGTATCGGGACATACCTAGTTATTAATGTTTTTAATATATATTAAATCGTTTTATATATCGTTGTGTCTAACGTCACTTCCGGCCGGTGGCGGCTGGAAGTGACGAAGTAAGCGAAACTAACACGGTTTACATGTTTGAATTGTGAAATGTTCTATCTGTTCATGTTCATTAAGCTGCTGCTTCATTTCATCCATTCAGAATGTTGCACTAAGGTTAAGCCAAAAAGTATTTTAATTTTCTTGTGTTTCTTGTGAGTTTGACTGGACGTCATTCAACTCCCTCTTTTAAAGTTAAAATGTATTTATTTTTGTTATTGCACTATTCTTCACTTTTTGTTTTAGTTTACAATTTCTTGTTTTTACATTTTGTGGCAGCAGAGCTGATAAGCTTTGTTGAAATAAACAGGACTGTCTCAGAAAATTAGAATATTGTGATAAAGTTCTTTATTTTCTGTAATGCAATTAAAAAAAACAAAAATGTCATACATTCTGGATTCATTACAAATCAACTGAAATATTGCAAGCCTTTTATTATTTTAATATTGCTGATTATGGCTTACAGTTTAAGATTAAGATTCCCAGAATATTCTATTTTTTTGAGATAGGATATTTGAATTTTCTTAAACTGTAAGCCATGATCAGCAATATTAAAATAATAAAAGGCTTGCAATATTTCAGTTGATTTGTAATGAATCCAGAATGTATGAAATTTTTGCATTACAGAAAATAAAGGGCTTTATCACAATATTCTAATTTTCTGAGACACTCGTGTATGTCCATGTTTTTCTCCAATGGACAATAAAAGAAACTTGGGAAAATTTGAGTTTTAGTCCTCTTTTTTTCTTTTTTTTTTTAAAATGAATTGCCAAAATGTATCTGATCGGGAAAAAGTATCGGAAATGTATCGGGAGTCAAAAAAAGTGATCGGATCGGGACAAATCGGGTTCGGCTGATACTGAAACTCAAGTGATCGGGATCGGATCGGGAGCTAAAAAATCCTGATCAGGACAACCCTAGTTCAAACTGCTAAAGCATTTGTTCACCTGTGTCCAGAGCTCCACCAAGTCCCTCTTCTCTCCATCTGCTTCCCTCTTGGTTCTCTCCGGCCCGTGTCCGTGATCGTGTCCGTGCCCGTGATCATGAGAGTGGGCGTGCCCGTGATCGTGTCCGTGCCCGTGATCGTGTCCGTGTCCGTGACCATGATGATGATGGTCATGCTCCTCTTCATGTAGAGGAACGTTGGCCTCGGCGCTCCACTTGCTGGCTCCGTGGAACATCTTCACCTGAGCGCCGTGAGCGTGGTCCTCGTCTCCGTGGGAGTGGCCGTGGTGGTCGTGCGAGTGGGCGTGTCCGTGGTCGCCATGGGAATGGCTGTGAGCGCTGGCCGGATGGGAGGATAACAGCAGCACTGCAGACGTGGTCAGTGCCAGTAGACGTAAACAGCCCATATTATCCCCTAAAGTCAGACAGAAAAACAGTCATTGTGAGGAAATCTGTGAATCTGGAGCCCATCTTTGTCAATCAGGACGTCCGTGGTTTGAAAATGTCAACATGTCTTTGAATCCCACATTGGACCTTATTTGTTCAATCAGTGTGAAAGCATATGCAGGATAAAAAGGGAGTAAACACTGAAAATAGTTTTTTAAATGTTTGAATGTAACAGTGAAGCACTTTGAATTAGTGATGCACCGAATGTTCGGTAACCAAAATTGTTCGGCCGAAAATAGCAAAAAAAAAAACACTTTCGGTGTTCGGTGGAATGAAAGGGGAAGAAACCGAACAATTAATAACGGCATATTTAGATGACGCAAAGGAAGTGGATAAAATAAAATAAAGAAAAAGAAAATCAATCCCTTTCCCATATTAATACTTGTATGGGAAAGGGATTGATTTTCTTTTTCTTTATTTTGTTTTATCCACTTCTTTTGCACTTTTTTTACAATGCATTTTAATGCATTCAATGCATTTTTTTGTTTCAAGGCCTATGTTACAATTTTTCAGCAGTCAGTTATAGGCCTAATGTAAGCTCAAAGATGGCCAAAAAATGTATTTAGCTAATTTATTTATTTTAAAAGGAGCTGTATGTAAGAGCAATAATAAAACGAATCATAAAATGACCCAGATATGTCAACAGACATTTAAAAATCATCTTCATTTCAAATACTTATGTCACTGACAACAGCACTCAAGCCAGGATATTCCAGTTTAAAAAGAGGAGTTGCAGCCCTCAACTGATGTTTATGTTGTCATTTTTTGTTTTGGCCTGAAGCTCCACCCTCCACCTATCTCCCAATCACCAAGTCAGTATTGTTTCTGAAGCTCCACCCTCCACCTATCTCCCAATCACCAAGTCAGTATTGTTTCTGAAGCTCCACCCATCTCCCAATCACCAAGTCAGTATTGTTTCTGAAGCTCCACCCTCCACCTATCTCCCAATCACCAAGTCAGTATTGTTTCTGAAGCTCCACCCTCCACCTATCTCCCAATCACCAAGTCAGTATTGTTTCTGAAGCTCCACCCTCCACCTATCTCCCAATCACCAAGTCAGTATTGTTTCTGAAGCTCCACCCATCTCCCAATCACCAAGTCAGTATTGTTTCTGAAGCTCCACCCTCCACCTATCTCCCAATCACCAAGTCAGTATTATTTCGGCATCCGGGTTGCCAGCTCGGCGCTAATTATCGCAGCCATGGCAGCCTACGTTCCTGCTGCATTCTTCAGCCTACCTGGCAACCTCTGGTCGGGGGGAGGAGGGGGAGGGTACACGACGCTCAACAATATTTTGAAAGTGACTGCAGTACCAGTTTTGGACATTTCTTACAGACGGCTCCTTTAAGTTATTGTGCCTTGTTGGTATAATGTCTGCTGGAATATTTGAAAATGCTGGGAAATTTAAAAATGTTCAGTTGTTCATGTTCAAAAAATATATTTCTACCTTGTAATTTTGTAAAAGATTTTTTCTTTGAAAAGCATGCCTAAAGCACATTTATTTTATTTATGCAATGGGGAAAAAATTGGCAAAATAAATGGAAAAACTGCGAAGAACCATGTTCGGTATTGTTCGGTATTCGGCCAAGTGTTTATTATTATTTTCGGTTTCGACCACAAATTTTCATTTCGGTGCATCACTACTTTGAATGGTAAAAAAAAGACCAGGATATTCACAAACTGACTTATCAAGAGTGGCATACAAACTGCTTCATAGACTGGCATGGGAGCTAGAATACAGGAACAGAAAAGTTTCATTGACAAGAGGAGGCCACCATTCTTACCGACTGTTATATGTCATCTATATCTGCTTGTTCCCGTTTAGGGTGGCAGGGGTCGGCAGGACTCTATACCAGCTCTTAAAGGTCAGAGCTAACTCCTGAGACCGTCACCAATCCATCACAAGGCTTCATACAGACAAATCACCATACATACACTCAAACTTTGATGAGTATTTCAGAATCACCCATTAACCAGACAATACAGGTTTTTGGAGCGTGTGAGAAGTTGGAGGACTTGGAGAAAACCCACACCAGTTTACATGTTGTCATAGGAAGAATATAAACAATCACAGCACAGAGCTAGCTCCACAATGTGGTTAACTTTACCAACATAAATATATTTAAATGACCAATTTATTACTCTAACTTTGTCCTCACACATTGATTAAAGTGTTTATAGATATTTTATAGAGCTGGGAAGCCAATCTGTGGGTGCCACTGTAGAATTATACTAAATGTGATGCTAAATCTTTAGTTTTTAAATAATTTAACTAGAAATGCAACAGTGTTTGCTTCTGTGCTCCACCAGACTGTTATGTGGTGTTGAGACAAATTGCTAACTGAACAGCATCATTGTTTATTTAGACTCAACAGCTGTTTAACATGACTGTGGCAGAATTAACAACCCAGACGGTTGATTTATATACTTTTCCGAAGCTTCATGGCTGATTATGGCTTACAGTTTAAGATTAAGATTCCCAGAATATTCTAATTTTTTTAGATAGGATATTTGAGTTTTCTTAAACTGTAAGCCATGATCAGCAATATTAAAATAATAAAAGGCTTGCAATATTTAAGTTGATTTGTAATGAATCCAGAATGTATGACATTTTTGTTTTTGTAATTGCATTACAGAAAATCACAATATCCTAATTTTCTGAGACAGTCCTGTATTGCATTATGAGTTTGCCATCACTTTTGTGTAGTTATACTTTTTGTTTTTGTATGTTAATATTATGTTCTTTATAACATTCAAATAAGCCCATTGGGTTTGTTTTTTTGCCTCTTCCTGCACTGTATAGTATTTATCTTTGATATGTTCTTGTACACCTTTAAAACTGTGCAAAACAATAAACTAAACTAAACATGTAACAGTCTGGTGGAGCACTGTTGCTTTTCTGGTTAAATTACCTTTATAAACAACAGGTTACTGTCGTGCATCACATTTAGAAGTATTAATTCTACAATGGCATCCACAGGTTGGCTTTCCCCAAGTAGAAAGCTCTACAGGACTGTCTCAGAAATTTAGAATATTGTGATTTTCTGTAATGCAATTACAAAAACAAAAACGTCATACATTCTGGATTCATTACAAATCAACTGAAATATTGCAAGCCCCTTTTATTATTTTAATATTGCTGATCATGGTTTACAGCTTAAGAAAACTCAAATATCCCATCTCAAAAAATTAGAATATTCTGGGAATCTTAATCTTAAACTGTAAGCCATAATCAGCAATATTAAAATAATAAAAAGGCTTGTAATAGTTCAGTTGATTTGTAATGAATCCAGAATGTATGACATTTTTGTTTTTTTAATTGCATTACAGAAAATAAAGAACTTTATCACAATATTCTAATTTTCTGAGACAGTCCTGTACACTAACCATGTAACAGTCTGGTGGAGCACTGTTGCTTTTCTGGTTAAATTACCTTTAAAACAACAGGTTACTGTCGTGCATCACATTTATTATCATTAATTCTAAAACAGGTTGGCTTTTCCTGAGTATAAATCTCTATAAATTACAGTAAACACTTTAGTCAGATGTGTGAGGGGATTGTTACATTTATAAATCATTTAGATGTTTGCGTTTGTCTGCTCTGTGCTGTGATTGTTTATGCTGGCGGCTTCACTCGTGTTTGTGAAAAGGATAATCTCTTTTGACTCTTTGAAAGGACTTTAATCTGAGAGTAAACTGTTAAAAGTGTTAAACCTGAATTATGGGTCTGCGTTAAATCGACGCAGAGCCTACGGCGTACGGTAAACGTGGCCGCGTATCCTACGCCGTCGATTTAACGCAGAACCATAAATCACCCTTTAGTTTAAACAGCCTGTTAGCACCGGAGCTAGAAGCCTCTGCAGCAGCAACGCGAGCATCACTTTAACAACCTGAATACAAATGGACAAACGGGAAATTACGTCTTACCAGTTAATGTCCAAGGTATCTGCTTGCTTTTTTCCACTAAATAATTATCCGTCTTGTGTGCAAAAACGTTCAAATGTTTCTGTCTGCGTCGATGCTGCTGCTCAGACGTGGCATTTACTCAACCGTGTTCGACGAAATCTCGCGAGAATTGGTTCCGTTTGCAGTTTGACTGTGTTCATTCATCCGCTCTAAGATAGAATGACGGGTCTCGTTTTCAAAGAAAAGCTCGGATTTTTTTATTGTTTTATTTCAATATTTTTAAGGAGAATTTACACGCATAAACAAGCAGAAAATACATTATAATAATGTTAGAGAAAAAAAGAAACGGACGAAAGAACCAAATAACTCAAACTAAATATCGCGAGATTTAACACATACAGCACGGGAACACCCACCAAAACAGGATGCAAATCCGCTTGACGCTGCATTAAATCTTTATTATGGGGAAAGGTATCTGGTCCATTATGCATCTGTTGGATACTGGAGGTGATTTTTTAATTGCTTTCATTGCAAAATACAACCTTGTTTGTTCAAATAGACAATATAACACAGTAATTAAGGCAGTTCCACAAGCAATGATTCTCCAATTTAAATTATGATGATTTATTCTGTGGTTAGTCCACAAATGCCTTCTTTAGTTATAGATGGCTGTATTTTTTTAGATAAAAAAATTCAATAATAAATTCTTGAGAACTAATTTTACTTTGGTGTGTTTCTCTTCACCTCTGAAGAGGAAACATATGTTTCAACGTTATACTATTAGTTTTTCAATTAAGATGAGAACCCCTTACGTCTCCTTTCCACTTCTACCTAAGGCTAAAGAAGTTCATTTTAAAATAATGAATGAGGTCTATCCATGTAATGATTTTTTTTACATAAAAAGTTTAATTTAGATTTGAATATTTGTACTTTTTCTAACGCAGTCATCGAAACCTTAATAGAGCTTTTTTTTTTTCTCTTGTAGCCTAACTAAGACCTTTTGGGAAGCTTTCCAATACTGGATAACCTATAATGATCAAACCATTCCTATTCTTACATTTGAAAGCATTAAATTTGGTTTACAAGTGGAGCACAAAAAAATAGACTTTGGAATCAATAATTTAATTATATTGGCACATTTTTTTATTCATAAATGTCGCTTTTTGAAAATTAATCCAATCTTTATTGCATATCTAAACAAAATAATTCAGTACAAAAAACATTTAAAATCTTGCATGATTCAAAAAGCCCAGCATCTTCATAAGTATCTTTGTTCCCTAAATTCCTGACTGATCAGTTGCGTTTTTTTTTGTTTTTTTTTAATTTAATTTTATTGTTTATTCCTTTTCTTTCTTTTTCGCTCGGTATCTTCTTTGTTTTGTTTTACTCATTGGCCGTTCAGTGTTCTTTGATGCAAATGTTCTTCTGGAATGTATAATGTGCCTTGTTTTTTTTGTAAAATCAATAAAGGTTGGGAAAAAAAATCTTTATTATGGGCATTCAGTTCTAGAAAAATCTTAGTTATCTTTTTTTTTTAATTAATTTTTATTTTTCAAAATGAAGACAAAAAAAAAGGTTAACAACACCACATTTCACATAGCAAAAAGAAAAAAATTACAATGACAAAATAACTAAATAAATAAATAAAAACCGGTGACAACACCACATTTCACAAATAAAGACAAGGGGGTGGGGGGAAGGGTTGGTACAGATAAACTTTAGAGATGATGGAGCCTCTAGCATCAGTTCAGGTCCAGCTCTAAAAGAAAAATAAGTAAAATAAAATAAAAAGCCTGCGTGACCAACACAACAGGTCATGTTATTGTTCCATTATTCTCAGGTGTTCTCTAATGACAGTCCATGGGGCAAATTGGCCATTTTCATTGTCTTTAAGGATTGAGGTTGCCTTTTCCATTGACAATAAATCCAAAAAGTCCTTCAACTAATTGTATTTATTATAGCAGTCTGGCTTGCAAATCTTCCAATTCATAAGTATGGTCCTCTTCACAGACAGAAAAGCTAGAGTAATGATACGTTGCATAATTTTTACATGTACTGTATATTTTCCACTGCACTCCCCAATAAACATACAACAGGACATTGAGGAATATGAATATTCAAAATGGCTTTTAAAATGTCAATTACTTCAGACCAGAATTGTTCAACCTCTGGGCAGAACCATAGTAAATGCATAAATGTACCCAGCTCACCACAGCCATGCCAGCACAGTTCAGAGACTTTTGGGTCCATGCAAATCCGCTTGATGCTGCATTAAATCTTTATTATCGGCATTCAGTTCTAGACAGATCTTAGTTATCTTTTTTTTTTTAAATACATTTTTTATTGCACAATCACAGACAAGTAAAAAATAAACATGGGGTACATTCATATGGTTTCTTGTATTGAAAAGGCTGCTAAAACAATTTGGATTAAACAATACTGAACAATCAGAATTGGAAGAAATAAAAGGAATTGACAATTCCCAGTGGTACAAAACTGAAGAGGTATGCATTTGTACTGAGTACAAAACAGGATAGAGGAAAAGGAACTCAACAATCAACACCAGCTCATTATAGTCAGTAATATAGTCAGTACATATTTATTCCAGTATAAGAAGCAAATAAATATCTATGTCAATAGGTGAATATCATTAAAATGCTTGACTCCTGCTCAGAGATGCAACTAGCTCATCCTGATTGGTTCCCAGCATGATTTAATCATATATATTCTTTCAATAAGAGATCACAAGCATTGCTCGAGCAAAAGCTTTCAAAAAGGAAACAAAAGGTTGGCATCTTTGCACATGTGATCATTGCACATGTTTGTAACTCATCCGGACCAGCGCTAACACCTTTTATACTTTTTTTTTATGTGTTGTATGTTTTTTATATATCGCGTTTGATTGTTTGTTTCACTGTGGTTGTATGTGTTTGACTCTTTGTGCTGCCTCTTGACCAGGTCGTCACTGTAAATGAGAAACTGTTCTCAATTGACTCACCTGGTTAAATAAAAATAAAAAATAAATCTTGTAGAGGCAATGATAACAATGTACACCTTTCTTCCATCTGAAAACTTGGACCTTAATGAAACAGGTGCCACAGTGGTGTAGATACCAAACAGGGTGGTTGTCAGATGGGCAGAGGTGGGTAGTAACGAGTTACATTTAAATGTTGTACTTTTAGGAGTAGTTTTGAATCACTATACTTTTTACTTTTACTTGAGTAGATTTGTGAAGGAGAAACTGTTCCTCTTACTCCGCTACATTAGGCTACGTTGAGCTGTTACTTTTCTTTTATCCCTTTTATCCGCGTACGCGTCAATCTCATGACATCACTGGGTGATTTAGTAGTTTTAGCATGTTTTGTCACATTTACACAGACTCAAACACACAGAGTTTCTATGAGTTCATGTTTGTTCTAGTTCTGCCTGGTTAAAAAAGAAAAGTACAAAGGATTGAAATTTTGTGCTACTTGTGCTTAATTTATTTTTTTATTCAGTTATTTTATTTATTTTATTATTTATTAAAGTACTTGAATTTACTTTAAGATTATTTAATTTTTTTTAAATATCATAAATTTATAAATTTTGGTTATTTTTTATTAATTTTAATTTATTTTATTATTTTATGGATTTGTAGCCACACGATTTTAAGTGTGTTCCAACCAACCCCTGTGATGGGGCAGGATGGTACAAACTGAAACATATAAAAAAAGAAAAACAACATTTATGTAGAGACATTAAATGTAACTTATTTGTTTGTTTGCTGTTGTTTTTTCAGTTGATAGTGAAAAGCCATTTTTGAAGACATGGCAAAAAAGAAAAAAATTACTGACAGTGCCCAATGTGCCAAACAACATGTCTTTCTGATCGACTACTATAACCTTTACTTGTAAGGTATTATATTATATTATTAAAGCATCATCTTTTTTTTTTCCAGTATTGTCTAGTGACATTCGCATGACATTACAGCAAAAAAAGCAGTTTAAACCACTGCACTTTTACTGTTTTTATATCCTTTTTATTTTTTTTTTCTGAGCGTTTTTTAATGTTTTTTTATCCAGCAAGCAGAGTACAGTTTTTCTATGTTTTTATGTAATATATTTATTATTTGTCTGTCCTGTTTTATTCTGTTCTTTGTCGTGCGGTTGTGACAAATGAATTTCCCCTCGGGGATGAATAAAAGTCTACCTACCTACCAATACAAAGACCTATTTGCTCTTACTTCATTTTTTGCGTGAGAGCTCTGTTTTACTTTGAACACTTAAATTGAAGTCATAAACCATATTCTGAGTGCTGCCTAATGAAAAAGAGAACTGTCATGCAACTTTATTGAAAGGCTGTAGATGGTAATACACATATTAGGTTGAATAAGTGTGTGTTTCTAGAAAAGAGACTAAAAGGAGATGTGTATCTGTTGTGGGAGTTAAACTATGGAGTGACGCTAACCTAGATTTACGAATGTGCAGCTCATTTTCGGTTTAATTTGAAAGCTGCAAATGTTAATGTTTATTTGTTTTTGTTTGTTGCTGTTTTCTCTGATATTTATATAAAAAAATGTCTTTACTACGATATATGTAAACCTTATTGGTCCTCCTTTTCTAGTTTAGTTTTGCTATTTTTTGCTTGTTTGTTTGCTTTTTTTTTATTGTATCGAATGAATGAATGAATGAATGAATGAATGAATGAATGAATGAATGAATGAATGAATGAATGATTTTATTTCCGTGTCCGGACATTTAAATTTAAAAATCTTTACCGCCGCCCTGATGGCTCCCTGGAGCTTTTTCAAAAATGTTTGGCCTTTTTTTTCCCTTTTTTTCTTCTTTTTTTCCTTTATTCCTTCTTTTTTTCTTCTTTTTTTCCTTTTTTTCCTCTTTTTTGTCTTTTTTTCCTTTTTTATATTTTTTTCTTCTTTTTTCCCTTTTTTTCTTCTTTTTTTTCTTCTTTTTTCCTTTTTTCCTCTTTTTTCTTCCCTTTTCCTTTCCTTTTTAATCTCGACATTTCAACTTTTTTCTCGAAATTTCAACTTTTTTCTCGACATTTCGACTTTTTTCACAATCCCTCATGGGATTACACAGACACATTAATTACATTAAAATATAACATTCAGGTGTGTGAACCACCTACTTCCAGCTACACATAATAATAATGATAATAAGCAGCAACAAATAATAATAATAAATACAATTAAAATTAAAACAAAAATAAAATAAAATATCCCACACTAGAAAATGAACAAAAAAAATACAAAAAAATACACCCACAGAAATACCGACCCACACGCACACAGCCCCCCATACCCAAGTCCATAATTGCATCATATCATATGCACTGTGTATCAATGTTGGGTAGCTTTATTTATTTTTTATTTTTTAAATACTGGTAACCTTATTGGTTTCTTTTTTTTCTTTTCCTTTTTCTGGTTTGGTTGCATAAGTGTGTGTTTCTCTTTGTTATAATGATAAGCAGTAATAGCGGACTTGCTGACCTTTGTCAAAATAAAAGTCTGTAGATAAAACAACTGGACACGCCCCGATCCCGCAGGTTCCCTCAGATCAGCTGACCGTCGCAAACATGAATTTATTCATGCTGCTCCTTTTCTGCAACGTCGTATCTCCTGGTAAGACAGAAGATCTAGCTATTCTTGATACTCATTTATATTGTTATTTTAGTGCATTAAAAATAAAATGTTTAGCAACTCTAGAACGCGATACTCTTATAGTTTCATTTTCACCGGTGAAAGTTTGAAACTGCCACTGGTCTGATAATTGTCTGTTCGACAGGAATGTGCGATTTTCACATTATGTAGCTACTTCCCGCTTTAAACTCGTGTTAGTGATGTATTTGCAGCTTAAGTTTAGAGATAGAAGTCTGAAAATAACAGGTAGAGATACTGATAAAGATACTGTTGCTAAGCAACGCAATAGGGCGTAAGGGGCTTTCCCAGTGCTCTTCAGCGCCAGTGTTTTGCTATTTGATTATTTATGTTCTGTTAGGTTAAAGCAGCACTCGAGTTGTAAAAAAAAAAAAAAAAAATCAGGGGGGATGATGGATTTTATCATATGGGGACAGATAATTTGTGCTGATTATAAATAATAAAATATATATCACAATGACCAAAACAGCTGCAGAAATACTGCAGGAATGACATAGCAGCAGTTAAATGCAGCCTTCTGTAAGCTTTAAATATCCACTGGGCTTACATCAAATACATCAAAACAACAATAAAAATCACTTTTCTGAACTTATCAATATGACTCTGTCCTTCACAGGATAAGTAAAATGGATCACTGCAAAAACTCAAAATCTTAACAAGAATATTTGTCTTATTTCTAGCTAAAATGTCTCATTTTAGTAAAAACAATCTCATTACACTTAAAACAAGACTCATCACTGGAAAAAACAACAATTTACACCTGTTTCAAGTGGATTTTCATTTAAAATAAGTAGAAAATCTGCCAGTGGAACAAGATATTTTTGCTTGTAATAAGAAGATAAATCTTGTCCCACTGGCAGATTTTTCTACTTATTTCAAATGAAAATTTACTTGAAACGGGTAAAAATAGTCAAATTAGTTATTTTTCTGGTGATGACTCTAAATGTTGAAATAGCAGTAAAACCACATTCATTGATGAAATGACATAAGGGATGGAAAGGGGGGATGGCAGTTTTACAGGGGGGATGATTTGGACCGTTTTTATGTCAGGGGGGGATGCCATCCCTCCTCATCCCCCCTCAACTCCAGTACTGGGTTAAAGTAATAGAAATTATTATAAAACTTATGATTGTCCGTTGTGGATTTCTCTGTGTTTCTCTCATTTCAATCTAGCAGCATGTTTTTTTTAAATGGAAAAAAAATACATTAAATGTTATATATGAAATTGATTATATATTAAAATGCATATTTATGCTTTTGGTTTTTACCAAACTTGGTATTAACCATTAATATATATAAGAAGACAAAAAAATAAATAAATAATATTAAAAAAAAGAATAAATAAAAAAGTGTCTAGCAAATTAGTTTTTTGGGGCTCTCCAGAAGTTTGGGAACTCTTGGAATATGTTAATTAAGCTGTTTTAATTTGTAGAAAAATAAATAGCCTACATACATTTGAAAAAGACAGCATTTATTTTTCTGATGCTTATGTTTTTACACATTATTTTATGATATGTTATATCTAATCACTTTTATCTCGGTTTTTCGTGTTGTGAAGCGTTATGAGATGACCTTTGTTATGATTTGACGCTATACAAATAAATTGAATTGAACTGAATTGAATTGAAAAGATATGAAAGCAAAACAGATTTCTTTAACAGCTGAACATGGTGGCTTTGTAAAACATACCTTAGATTAAAACTCTTGTAATAGATAGCACTTTTTCGTCAGATCAAGATGAAGAGAAATATGATTAACAGGAAGTTAAATGGAATGATGCGGGAGTGCTCCAAAAAAGCAAAAAAAAAAAAAAAAAAAAATGACAGGACAACTTGAGTTGTTTAGTTGTAAGAAATGTGGGCGTACATGAAAATGATTAATCAAAGTACTGAATATAGCAAACAACCTAGAATTTAGGAGGTGTAGAATGATGTATATGCTCCTTAACTCTTATAAAGAATGTAAATCAAGCCTGAAAACTCTTTTCTTTGCAGTGAAACATTCCCTCAAATATTTCCTCACGGCCACCTCTGGAATCCCAGACTTTCCGGAGTTAGTGGGTGCTGCAACGGTGAATGAAATTCAGGTGGGCTATTGTGACAGCAAGATCAAGACAGCTGAACCCAAACTGGACTGGATGAAAAAGCTGATCAAAGACGACCCCCAACACCTCGAGTGGTATTCTCTAAAGTGTCTGCAAAAACTGCAGGTCTTCAAAGACAATATCGATAGCTTGAAGCAACGTCTAAACCACACTAAAGGTAAAACCTTTATCCATCTTGATTATTGTATTTAACGCTCACTGTTGAAAAGTAATTTTTTATTTAATTTAACAAAAAAAAAGTACACCAGCGTGTACTGTGTAAATACAGGCGCAGATGAACACCAGTGTACGACATATTGAAGAGTTTTGTTATATATTCAACAAAAACACAGATAAAATTCAGAACCGATGCTTAAAAAAGCCAAATTAGACCCAATAATTAAGTATCTTGTAGAAATACCTGCAGCAGCATTAAGTTGAAGTGTTTAAAAAAAAAAAGTGTTAACAACGTTGTTGCTCAAACCATTTGCCTGCTCTCTTTTACAACATTGATTTAGCTTGGGATCTGCAGATATTAATTTGTGCTCAATTCTCTAAAAGTTTATGCTGACTCTTTTTGGGCAAAAGCAAGGGTTACACGAGTATACTATATATTCAGGGGTGCACACAAGCCGGTACTCCAGGGCTAGTCTACTGCATGTTTTAGATGTTTCCCTGTCTTAAACAAACCTTATTCTAATCACTGGTCGTCATCAACGTATGTAACCACAATGTAATCAAGGTTTACACAACTCTGTTGGTGACACAGCCTTGTCTATCAGAGTGGTGTTGGGGCAGGGAAACATCTAAAACGTGCAGTAGACTGGCCCTCGAGTCCCGGCTTGTGTGCACCCCTGTATATATCTTTGAAACAAACCATATTCCTGCTGCCTTTTTCTAACTGTAATAATGCATAACGTTTAGCTTGCTAACTGAGGCCCGTGGAGTCTATCTCTGGGGTTTTACTTGCAGTTTCTCAGGGCAGTGCTTGGTCTGATCTTGGGGTGAACTTGCTGGGACGTCCAGTTCTCAGAGGATTGGTAGCTGTCTTAAATATTTTCCAGTTGTAAATACTTTTTTTCACAAATTGATAATAAATCACATCATAACCTTTTCTAGATTGATACAGAGATTGATACAATTGGTTCTTTGATCTTATTGCTGATGTCTTTCCTCATTGGTGTTATAGTTACACGTGACTCCTTCAGACCAGCAAATTCATACATGGAAAAAAAAAGTATTGTTTCTTTTGTTTGCTATCTCCTAGTCCAGGGGTCGGCAACCCGCTGCTCTAGAGCCGGATGCAGCTCTTTAGCGCCGCCCTGGTGGCTCCCTGGAGCTTTTTCAAAAATGTTTGGCCTTTTTTTTTCCATTTTTCCTTTACTTCTCCTTTTTTTCTCTTTTTTGTCTTTTTTTTCCTTTTTTCTCTTTTTTTCTTCTTTTTTTTCTTCTTTTTTTCCTTTTTTCTTCCTTTTTCCTTTCCTTTTTAATATCAACATTTCGATTTTTTTCTCAACATTTCGACTTTTTTCTCTAAATTTTGACTTTTTTCTTGAAATTTTGACTTTTTTCTCGACATTTCAACTTTTTTCTCGAAATTTTGACTTTTTCTCGACATTTCGACTTTTTTCCACGAAATTTTGACTTTTTTCTCAACATTTCGACTTTCGCCATTTGCCTTCATTCTAAGGCTTATACATACAAGACTTTTCATTTTTTGCGGCTCCAGACATATTTGTTTTTTGTGTTTTTGGTCCAATATGGCTCTTTCAGCATTTTGGGTTGCCGACCCCTGTCCTAGTCCAAACGAGACAGTAACTGACGAAGCCTGGGCTTGATGTGATTGAGCCAGTTTTCCTTCTCTCTCTTTCCCAGGTCCCCACATCTTACAGAGAATGAACGGCTGTGAGTGGGACGAGGAGACTGGAGAAATTCAAGGTTTTAATCAGTATGGTTATAATGGTGAAGACTTCATAGCATTGGACCTGCAGACACTGACATGGACGGCTCCCAAACCCCAGGCCGTGATCACAAAACTGAGATGGGACACTGAGAAGGCCAGATTAGAGTACAATAAAAACTACTACACCTACATGTGTCCCAAATGGCTCAAGAAATATGTGGAATACGGGAGGAAATTTCTGCAGAGAACAGGTAGACTTGAATAACTGGACACTTTTCTTTCTTTTCTTTTTTTATTTGCACCATAAAAGAGAAAAACAACAACTAACAGACAAAAGTAATATATGCGGGAGAGGTTTAAAAAACCCTGTACGGGCTTATAAAAATCACCTCCACTAGGAAATAAAATAATTGACAAATAAATCAACAACAACAATAATACTGGTATTCACAAAATAAACAAGAAGCTATAACAACAGACAATAAGAAAGCAAACAACATGAGAGTATGTAGGGTAATAATCCACATCTAACATACTTTTCTTTTTTTTTTTTTAACAGAGTTTTATTTTTTCCGACACAATGAGAGCTGACGCAATTTATATGATAAGCTTCTGATTGTTAATATCAATAAATAAAAGAAAAATATTTTTTAATTAATGTGTACTTTATTATTCATAAAACATTTATGTTAAGAAACTTTTATTGCAATGGGCTTCAAAAAATATATATAGTAAGTCTTTGAGACATTAAAACATTTAAATATCCAACTTAGTTTAGTTCAGTGCTTCCAGTCGGTGGATTTATTATAATTTTTTTTTATTGTTTTTATTTATTTATTAACATACAGTGCAAACAACAAAATACGACATCAGTTTGTGTGTGTGTGTGTGTGTGTGTGTGTGTGTGTGTGTGTGTGTGTGTGTGTGTGTGTGTGTGTGTGTGTGTGTGTGTGTGTGTGTAAATAAGATGATGAAAGTAGATACATAAATTAAGAATATTAATTCGAGAGTAAATAAGTTAAACAAATAAATAATTATCATATAGAGTGGTGTAGCACAATATAATATAAATATAGCATAATAAATATAGTAATATCCTAATATAACATCATTTTTATAAAATATTATAACATATAACCAAATGATATCACCATACTATAACAGGATATATAACAATATAATAATACTATAGTTTAATATCCCATGAGATTTCATAACTTTATATAATAATACACTATGAAACAATATTTCATGATAATGCCAGGAATAATTATTAGAGTTAGAATTGGAAATTTATGTATTGCAATGGGGGGTGAGGTCAGACCGGGGCGTCAGGGAAGCGAGCAGGAGGGGGGGGTCCCCCCCACCAGACTCCAGTTGCCCGACCGGGAGCCCCAGCAGGAGGCAGGTAGGACAAGAAGCTATAACAACAGACAATAAGAAAGCAAACAACATGAGAGTATGTAGGGTACTAATCCACATCTGACATACTGTAAAATAAACGTTTAAGAGTTTTGATTTAACAGAATATATTTATGTCTTAACTTAAACATTTTGATAGAAAAGGATGATTCAACAATGAACTGATATGAATTCCAGATTAAGGAGCCTTGTAGCACCCTATAATGTAATAATTTCCTGAAAATGTAATAACGCCTGAAAATGTAATAAAATTTGCACTTAATTCTATCGAAAATGTAATAAAATCCAATAATGTAATAACTTCACCAATAATGTAATAAAATATCCTGACTGATATTGTAATAACATTTTTACTGTTAATGTAATACCTTGGGATTTTATTTGGGATATATTGGGAATTTATTACATTTTCAGGTGGGTCTTTTTTTTTCTCCAAAACTGATAATGTAATACTTGACAAATAATGTAATATATATGTTCATTTTCTGTCCAGAGTTCTACATTTTGTGTTTTAAGAATCTAAGAATGTTATATACGCTGGATTTGAAACACCAGAATGACTATTGGGTTAAATTGCAGACTTTGAGTAGCATGTAATAAATTCCCAATAACGTAATAAGGTATAACATTATTGGTAAAAATGTTATTACAATATCCGTCAGGATGTTTTATTACATTATTGGGGAAGTTATTACATTATTGGGTTTTATTACATTTTCGATTGAGTTAAGTGCAAATTTTATTACATTTTCAGGAAATTATTACATTATAGGGTGCTACAAGCCTCTATAAGCAAAATAAAACTGTGTGTGTGTAGTGGGACAAAAAGGGGGATGAAGTTTGTTACTGTGTCTTGTGTTGTAAGGATGGACCTGAGAGTTGGCTGTAAAGAATTCATGAAAAGATTTGGAAAGCAAGTGGGAAAGATGGATACATTTATAAATAAATATGCATGAATAAAGTATGTTTATATCGTATACTGACAATATGTGAAGTTTCCTAAACAGAGGGGCAGATGGAGACAAATAATTAGAGAAGGTGGCTAATCTAACACATTTCTTCTGAGTGATTAATAATTTCTGTAAATTAGAAGGATAAGTACTGGCCCAAACAATATTACAATAACTGGCTTGTGCATGGACACAACAATACCGTCAACTATAATTAGTCATCTTTTCCTCTCTCCAGAGCTTCCCTCGGTGTCTCTCCTCCAGAACAATCCTTCTTCTCCAGTCTGCTGCCACGCTACGGGTTTCTACCCAGAGACTGCTGAGCTGTTTTGGAGCAGAGATGGAGAGGAGATTCATGAAGGCGTGGAGAAGGGAGAGATCCTCCCCAACGGGGACGGGACCTTCCAGATGCGTGTTGTAATGAACATGTCTTCTGTCAAACATGATGACTGGAGGAGATACCACTGTGTGTTTCAGCTCTCCAGCATCAAAGACGACATTGTAACGGGATTAGATAAAGCCGTGATCCGGACAAACTGGGGTAAGACTTGGTCAAATAATGTGCCAAATAATGTTTTTTTTGTTGCACTGTTTAGTTGAAATCAAATCATATCAAACTTTATTTATATTGCACTCTTTGTACAATAAAATCCAGCACAAAGTGCTGTAATTTTTATTTAGCAGTTTTTATACTGTAACTCCCTGAGAGTCTTCCAGTTAGTATTTAAGTTTTGAAAGACATGCAGAAAATGACTGCAGCCACCAGATGTAGATGAGGAACCACAGATCAGATGATAAACTGATGAATGTTGGCACTGACTGTCAGTCACTGACACAACTATCTCAATCCACTGACAGGAACTCCTGGGAAAATGTGTGTATATATATATATATATATATATATATATATATATATATATACAAAACACCCAACATAATACTGTAAAGCATAATTTAATACAAACTTTATTAACAACAAAACGAGTACATAAACATATTTAGGGCAAACCTTTCATGCTATATATCACATATATTTCATTCATATTAGTGTTTGGACCAAAAGAGCGAATATTCTGATTTTAATTGCTTCATTTTTTTCTTGGCTGATGCTGTATCTACAAATAAACCATCTGTACATCATGTAAGATTACACACATTTGTATCATAAAACCACCCACTCCCAGTTTGAAACTTTGAACTCAATAGTACTTACAAATTTGCATCATAATATGCAACGTTGGCTTATTTAACTGTCTATATGATGTTGTGGAAGTTTGCTAACAGCACACATCTATCAAATGTCACATATGTGATATGTGGATTCATATAGACATATACATATTTATTGCACCGTATATTGTCAATGGGACATGATGCAACTCAACACTTACGGTATTTAATTAGATTTAAAAAAAAAAGAAATTCAATAAAGATAAAAATACTGTAACTCCCTGAGAGTCTTCCAGTTAGCATTTAAGTTTTGAAAAACATGCAGAAAATTACTGCAGCCACCAGATGTCGATGAGGAACCACAGATCAGATGATAAACTGATGAATGTTGGCACTGACTGTCAGTCACTGACACAACTATATATATATATATATATATATATATATATATATATATATATATATATATATATATATATATATATATATATATATATATATATATATATATATATATATATATATATATATATATATATATATACACACATATACACACACACACACACACACACACACACACACACACACACACACAGGGTTCTTGGCAGTGGATTGAGAGAGTTTTTTTCCCCCAACATAATACTGTAAAGCATAATTTAATACAAACTTTATTAAAAACAAAACGAGTACCTAAACTGTAATTTATATTTAGGGCAAACCTCTCATGCTTATTGTATAACGATGAAAACATTTCAGTTTACTTCAGTAATTGCAGTGACACCTGCTGGTTTTAGCGAGATAGGACAGCTGGTGGAAATTGAAGACTTTATATATTTCCTCCAGCAGGGGGCGCACTGGCGCCACCACATAATCTGGAGTTTGCATTCATATTAGTGTTTGGACCACCACAGCGAATATTCTGATTGTGGAGTAATTAAAGCTCTAATTACTGCATTTTTTAATAAAAAAATCTGTACATCATGTATGATTACACACATTTGTATCATAAAACCCCTAGTACTTCCAAATTTGCATCATAATATATGCAACATTGGTTCATTTAACTGTCTATATGATGTTGTGGAAGTTTGCTAGCAGCACACATCTATCAAATGTCACATATGTGATATGTGAATTCACATAGAAATATATATATATATATATATATATATATATATATATATATATATATATATATATATATATATATATATATATATATATATATACATATACATATACATATTGCACCGTATTTTCTCAATGGGGCATGATGCAAATCAACAGTTATTTAATCAGATAAAAAAAAAAATTTCAATAAAGGGAAACCAGACAGCAGGTAACTAATATTTGTCCAAAACCTGCAGATTCCTTATATTCATCAGAAGATATAATTTTAGAGTAATTTGTTTGTAGTTTATGAAAAAAACAACACTGTAGTATCATAATTTTTTTATTTCATGAGCTAAATATCTGCCATTGAAACTACTGCTTGTAAATGTGAGAAATTCAAAATTGCATGTATTGTTTAGCCAAAACCAATGTCCAGTACTGTGTCATTCACCTGGAATCCCTCCAGATCTGCATAGCTTCATTTGTTAAGTGTGTGACTCGACCTCACACTGCTGGACCTTCTCAGTTCCTCCTTCACAGTTTCCAGGCGGCGCTGTTGTCGGAGGTGTTGGAGGATCGTTGCTCTTCCTGGTTCTTATTGGATTCTTCTTGTGGAGATGGAGGAGGAATGGTGAGGAACAAGCATTTTAACAAGTATCAAATTGAGTTTCTTCTCGATTTGAGAATGATTAGATCCTCTGTAGCAGGCAAAGTATCCTATATTTGTGTACTATTTATTTCTTGACAGATGAACGGGGGATTTAAGAGGAAGACACTGACCTCAACCAAGTGGGCTGTCAATAAAAGCACATTTTCCCACAAAGGATGCAATCCAACATAAAAATAGCTTGAGAGATGTGCTGTTGCTAAAGAGGATGAAAAAATGGCATAGTCAAGTTTGTACAAGAAGCTGTCACAGATACAAATGGCAAAAAGTCTCCTATACATACATTACAATGTCACCAGGAGACCCAGGCCCTGCAGGCTCTTGGTAAATGCATCAAGGAGATTAATGGACTGGATGTGAACATCGATGAAACATTTCTGGCCCTCTGGTGGACAAACACTCACCGGTCACTTTATAAGGTTTACCATTTTTACCAAATGAAGTGGCGATTGAATATGAATATCGCCTGAAAGCCACCGTCCTTACACGGATGTCCTAAAAGAGGGAACTTGTAATACAGTAATATTTAAAGGCAAGCTCCATTCTCAAGTTCTTTCACGACAGACCTGAGATGTTATGGAAAAACCTATTAAGTACTTTCCAACTAGGTCAATAACTAGACTGAAATTGAGCGTGTAAGTTACCAAGAATAAGATTATTCACATTTCAGTAGATTTAAGTTGCATGCAAAAAGGTGAAAACCTAATCAGGCGTTTCGATGCAGAATGACAATGACACTTAAGGAAGCTTAATGATTTTAGGCATACACGAGGATTCATTCGTACGATTCAAGTACACACAATCATTTTTAAGGTCAGTGTTAAGCTTTTTGGTGCAGAGTACCAGTACCAGTCTGTACATTTAGTTGGGCCAAGTAAAGGCTATATTTTGCTGCTCTCAGCAGTTTCGGTTTAATCAAGTGGCCAAGGCTAGATTTTCTATCACACATGTCTTGTACAACCCCAATCCCATGAAGCTTAGATGCTGTGTAAAATGTCAATAAAGAGTGCAATGATTTGCTAATCACATAAACTCATATTTTTTCCCCGAAAGAACGTATCCTGTGATTTCATTGCCAGAATTTTTTGTTTCATGACAAAAAAGTTTTTTTTTTGTTTCATCACATTTTTCAGTCAAGATATATTTTCCTCGTAAAGAGTGAATTATTTTGTTTGGGATATAAACATTTTGTGTCAATAACAAAGATGACTTAATAAAAAGGCATTGTTCTTATTTTATGATGAGAAGAAATGCAGTTGTCAGAAAACATAGCTTTTATTATGATGATAATCATTGTAGACAACAGATCTCACTGGGCACCTTTGGGATCATTGATGTGCACTCAGCTGTGTGATGCTATCATGTCGATACGGATCAAATCTTTGTTTGGGAACGCCTCCCTAGGGAGGCGTCCAGGAGGATCCGATACAGATGCCCAAGCCACCTCAGCTGACTCCTCTCGATGTGAATGAATGGAAGGCATTCCATTGAGGAGATTGAGGGTTGAGGAGATCCTAGAAGTTTTCCTTCCACCGTCCGACAATGTCCCCAGTCGAGGTCAACAGCTCCCCACCCGCACCGTAAACGGTGCCGGCAGAGTACTGCTTCCCCCTTCTGAGGCACCGAACGGTCCTCCAGGATTTCCTCGAGGCCGACCGAAAGTCTTCCTCCATGGCCTCCCCGAACTCCTCCCAGACCCGAGTTTTTGCCTCCAGGACCGCCCGAACCACGGCTCGCTTGGCCTGCCGGTACCTATCTACTGCGTCAGGAGTCCCACCGGCCAACATAGCCCGGTAGGACTCCTTCTTCAGTCTGACGGCATCCTGTACTTCCGGTGTCCACCACCGGGTTCTAGGATTGCCGCCACGACAGGCACCGGAGACCTTGCGTCCACACCTTCGAGCCGCCGCGTCGACAATGGAGGCAGAGAACATGGTCAACTCAGACTCGATGTCCCCCGCCTCCCCCGGGATCTGAGAGAAGCTCTCCCGGAGGTGGGAGTTGAAGATGTCCCTGACAGAGGGCTCAGCCAGACGTTCCCAACAGAGCCTCACAATCCGTTTGGGTCTGCCCGGTCTGTCCAACCTCCTCCTCCGCCAGCGCATCCAACTCACCACCAGGTGGTGATCAGTTGACAGCTCAGCCCCTCTCTTCACCCGAGTGTCCAAGACATGCCGCCGAAGGTCAGATGAAACGACAACAAAGTCAATCATTGACCTCCGGCCTAGGGTGTCCTGGTGCCACGTGCACTGATGGACACCCTTATGCCTGAACATGTTGTTCGTGATGGACAAACTGTGACTAGCACAGAAGTCCAACAACAAAACACTGCTCGGGTTCAGATCGGGGAGGCCGTTCCTCCCAATCACGCCTCTCCAGGTATCACTGTCATTGCCCACGTGAGCGTTGAAATCCCCCAGTAGAACAATCGGTCAAATAAATGAAAAAGAAAATCAAATTAATTAAATAAATAAATTACAAATAAACTTCAACCTGAAATAAGCATTAAATAACAAAAATCCAACCTGAAATTAAATATATATATTAAATTTAAAAAAATCAACCTGAAGTAAAAATAAATATTAAATAAAAAAATTCAACCTGAAATAAAATATTTAATAAAATAATTCAACCTGAAATAAAATAAATAAATATTGAAGAAACACAGTCGACGGCGTCAAATGGAATATTTTTAATGACAATGATGAAGAGGCCCTACAACAAAAGGGGCACAATAATGTAAGATAATGATAAAAACACACACAATAAGCTGTCATAGATCACAGTAACAGATGAGGACACTTTTATGTAAGAAGCAGAACAGCTACATAAACACAAACCTTTCACAAAATCACACCCACAACTGTCTGACAGCTTCTTCCCTGTCTTATTTAACCGTCTACTTTGCCTTCTAACGCCCCCTAGGGGCGGGTGATAAACCCACAAATATTAAATAAAGAAATTCAACCTGAGTCACAAATAGCCATCAATTACTCATCAAAAGAAAGTTACTTTCACCACCTAAATTCCCAAACGAAATGTTACCTCTCTTCTTCAACAGAGCTGAACGCAGAGGGTGTTAACAAGGCGTTCAATAAATGTCCATCAAGGCTGCTGGAAAAACAATCCTCCAGTCTAGACAGAGACTGGAGACAGAGATTCCTGTCTAATGATTGGCAGCTTGATTGTGCCATAAAGTTTTATTTCAACAACACACCTACCTTCAAGTGAAGCACTTGCTCGCTCCTGATTCGTTATGTCTTTTCTTATTTTATGATGAAAAGAAATGCAGTTGTCAGAAAACATAGCTTTTATCATGATGATAATCATTGTAGTCAGCAGATCTCATTGGGGACCTTTGGGATCATTGATGTGCACTCAGCTTTGTGATGCTATCATGTCGATACGGATCAAATCTTTGTTTGTGGTATAACAGAGTATTAATCATCCATCCATCCATTTTCCGCTGCTTATCCGGAACTGGGCCGCGGGGGCAGTAGTCTCAGCAGAGATGCCCAGACTTCCTTCACCCCAGACACTTCCTCCAGCTCTTCCGAGGGGAGTCCGAGACGTTCCCAGGCCAGCCGAGAGACATAGTCTCTCCAGCGTGTCCTGGGTCTTACCCGGGGTCTCATCCCGGTGGGACATGCCTGGAACACCTCCCTAGGGAGGAGGGACATGCCTGGAAAACCTCCCTAGGGAGGAGGGACATGCCTGGAACACCTCCCTAGGGAGGCGTCCAGGAGGATCCGGTACAGATGTCCAAGCCACCTCAGCTGACTCCTCTCAATGTGAAGGAGCAGCGGCTCCTCCCGGGTGACCGAACTCCTCACCCTATCTCTAAGGGAACGTCCAGCCACCCTGCGGAGGAAACTCATCTCAGCCGCTTGTATCCGCGATCACGTCCTTTCGGTCACTACCCAAAGTTCATGACCATAGGTGAGGGTAGGTGCGTAGATTGACCGGTAAACCGAGAGCTTCGCCTTTCGACTCAGCTCCCTCTTCACCACGACGGTCCGGTACATCGGCCGCATTACTGCGGACGCTGCACCGATCCGTCTGTCAATCTCCCGCTCCATCGTTCCCTCACTCGTGAACAAGACCCCGAGATACTTGAACTCCTCCACCTGAGGCAGGACTTCTCCACCCACCCGGAGAAGGCACGCCACCCTTTCCCGGTGGAGAACCATGGCCTAGGTCTTGGAGGTGCTGATTCTCATCCCCGCTGCGTTGCACTCGGCTTCAAACCACCCCAGCACATGCTGGAGGTCCCGGTCTGATGAAGCCAACAGGACAACATCATCCGCAAAAAGCAGAGATGAAATCCTGAGGTTCCCAAACCGGATCCCCTCCAGCCCCTGGCTACGCCTAGAAATCCTGTCCATAAAAATTATGAACAGGACCGGTGACAAAGGACAGCCCTGCCGGAGTCCAACATGCACCGGGAACAAGTCTGATCTACTGCCGGCAATGCGAACCAAACTCCTGCTCGGATCATACAGAGACCGGACAGCCCTTAAGTATTAAGGGCCCGATTTACTAAAGGTTTGCGTGTGTAAAAACGTGTGCAAACTTGACAGCACCCGCAAACCAAAGTGCCAGCTGATCTACTAACAGCGTGCAAAGAGGACTGCATGTCTCAAATGCACAAAATAGCACACGCAATTCATTTAGTACTTTTGCCCTGATGAATAATCAATCAGAATCAGAATCAGAATCAGCTTTATTGGCCAGGTTCGAACATTGTCCAACAAGGAATTTGACTCCGGTTATTTCGCTCTT
This sequence comes from Cololabis saira, assembly GCF_033807715.1. NCBI lineage: Eukaryota > Metazoa > Chordata > Actinopteri > Beloniformes > Belonidae > Cololabis > Cololabis saira. The sequence continues at coordinate 37,225,511 of NC_084601.1, forward strand.
TGGTAGTAAAAATAAACAATAAACAAATAAACAATAAACAAATGTGGTATTTCTATCTACAGTATAAACATTGAAGAGATGATTTATGGGGCGTACCCACCAGAAATCGCTAAATACTGGGAGGGAAAGATGCAAATTGGTCCATTTACCACGCGCAATGAGATTTACCAAGCCTGAAAGTTTTTGCGTGGATTGTGATTGCGTCTGTATTTAATACGTTCGAAAGGAAGGTGCTAATCTCCACATGCAAAAGGAGAAATATTTTATTTGAATGTTAAATTGAGTATTATTCAGCAAAAGGTTGCCACAGGAGGCACATTCATTTTTTTATTTGTGATAATAAATGAATCACGTTTTTTCATGGAGAAAAAAGTGTTTCTCATTGTGCGCAATACTTGTTCTGCAGTCATACCCCGGTGTTGTGCCGTATTCAGCACCCCTGCCGTGAAAAGCACCCCCTCGTCTGACAAAAATGATATTCTCATTCCGTGTTCTGTTCATGTTCTGTTGTCCATGTTCTGTTTAGCGTCCAGTTTTGTGTTAATGATTCATGTTTAAATGCGCTTATGGATTTGGGTAAAAAAAAAAAAATCGGGTAAATGGTTATTGATGTCATTAATTAATAGCCTGCTTACTGTGTTGTCTTCCATAATATTTGTAAATATATATAATATAAACTCCTAAGTATGTGTTTGTGTGAGTGTGTATATATAAATATATTGAAGTGTCAGTGTGTTGTTTTTTTTCTTGGTCTACTTATCATTGAATATACGAGGGGGTGCTTTTCACGGCAGGGGTGCTGAATACGGCACAGCAATTTGCCTCTTCCACTAATATCTCTAACTCCAACTGTCAAATTTCATTTTGCGCTCGCAAACCTTAAGACACACAACACCTCATTTAAATACTGCTGTTTGCACCTGTTATCAATTGCGCACGCAATCTTAGTTGATCACCCGCAAAACACACAACAACAGCACGCGCAAACTTTTTCAGTGCACACGCAATTTAGTACTCTTTATTTAGGATCTTAGTAAATCGGGCCCTAAGAGTATTAATCATCTGAGTTGTTTATCCTGAGTCACTGTATTCATCTATATCTATATATATGTGTGTGTGTAAAAGCATACATTTTTTACAATGTGAATTTAAATACACACGTGTACAATTTTATTCATTACAAACATTCATATTAAAAGACATTTTCTACACACATTAAGGCATACATATACACTTGTACTTTTTTCTGTTCATATATGTATAGATACACGTATACAGGACTGTCTCAGAAAATTAGAATATTGTGATAAAGTCCTTTATTTTCTGTAATGCAAAAATGTCATACATTCTGGATTAATTACAAATCAACTGAAATATTGCAAGCCTTTTATTATTGTAATATTGCTGATCATGGCTTACAGCTTAAGAAAACTCAAATATCCTATCTAAAAAAATTAGAATATTCTGGGAATCTTAATCTTAAACTGTAAGCCATAATCAGCAATATTAAAATAATAAAAGGCTTGCAATATTTCAGTTGATTTGTAATTAATCCAGAAAGTATGACATTTTTGTTTTTTTTAAATTGCATTACAGAAAATAAAGAACTTTATCACAATATTCTGATTTTCTGAGACAGTCCTGTACACCCACAACCATACAAGTCCAGTCCCCCACCAACCCTCATCCAAGAGCGGGTACTTACCCGGGAAAAGCTACTTGAAGATGGTATTAAGACGATGTCAAACCTCTCTGTGACAGCCTCCAATAAAGCTACACCCTTGCGTCTGAACACTCAAAGAAGATGGCTGAGAAAAATAAAGCATACTTTGACCATAGGGTTACACTGCTCTAAGCTTACCCTCATAGTTTTTCCTCGCCACTGTTTGTCTTAAGGTTTTTCTCCCACTAGGAGAGTTTTTACCTTCCATCGTTTATGTTTATATAATAATTACTCGGGGGCCATGTTCGGGGTCTCTGGAAAGCACCTAGAGACAACTTCTTTTGTAATAGACACTGTATAAATAAAACTGAATTGAACTGAAAAATATGAAAAGGTATATAAAATAACTTGCCAATATAATTCAGCATTTTCTTGGAAAATAACTTAATGACTGAGCTTTCAAATAAAGAAAAGATTAAAAGAAGAATCTTTTTTATTGTGGTTTTCATGTGTTTCCTTCTGATTTTAATATTTTACAGAAATCATTGTGTCTTCAGTATAAATCAATCAATTCAATTCTGAGGAAGATTGTTAATTTGGACTTTCACCAGATACTTATGGGATTAGTACTAAACAGAAAATAGGCCTACAAAAAAAGTACCGCAATTATGGTATCAGACAGATCCCTTAATACAATATCTGGATAAACTGTGTTTAAAAAAAACACCTCATGTGTTTGATATAGGCTTCAGATGTGTAAACTTGCCCTGCAACTTAAGTTTTCTTTTTTTGGGCTATGAGGAAGTAAAATGTGGTTGAAAGTTGGTTGACGTAGTTTTTAGAGAAACAGCATCCATAACACGTTCACTTAATTATGTGAGGCTTCCAGCTAATTTTTTCTTCTATGATCACACCCAGGAATTTTATCTTTTTAACTCTTTCTATTTGTATTCCATCTATGTGAATTTTAATTTGGCTATTTGATTTATAATTTCCAAAGACCATGAATTTGGTCTTACTTATGTTTAATGATAATTTATTTTGGTCAAACCATTTTTTCATTTTGTACATTTTTGAGGTGATCACGTCTAAAAGTAGCTGCAAGTTCTCACCTGTTCCCAAGAGATTAGTATTGTCCGCAAATAATACACTTTTCAATACATCAGATACCTTGCTTATGTCATTTATGTATAAATTAAATAATAGTGGCCCTAATACTGACCCTTGGGGGACACCACACACAGTGTCAGCACATTTTGATTTATATTCACCCATCTGCACAAATTGTTTCCTGCTCTTCAAATAACTTTCCACCGAATTCAACACTAACCCCCGTAGCGGCCTCATTCCGTAGCGGCCTCATTCACAATACAGTCAAGCTTTTACAACAACAGAATAACCAGTGTTTGAGAAATGTGTTTCCATCACTAAAAAAAGAACCTAACTAAAATAATAAAACCATTATGAGAGAATAATAAACAAGAATAAGAACTACTATAAAAATGAAAATGAAAAAAATAGTTCCAACCAGCAGCGTGTCATTTAAAGTGTGGTTGAAAGTTGGTTGACCTATTTTTTAGAGAAACAGCACCACAATACAGGTCAAATACCTACCAAATTACAGTGGCGTTAAGAATGTTTTTTCTTATTGTTAATAACATTCTGATGTGTAATGATAAACAAGAATAAGAACTACTATAAAAATGAAAATAAAAAAAAATAGTTCCAACCAGCAGCGTGTCATTTATACAAAATCTGAATGGTTTAATTACCTTCCACCATATTCCTGTTGTGGAGGGACATCTGGGCAGAGGCTGGGTAGAGGAGCCAAAAATTGTACTCAAGTAAAAGTACTGTTACTTCAGAATAATATGACTCAAGTAGAAGTAAAAAGTAGTCATCCAAATAATTACTTGAGTAAAAGTAAAAATGTACTTGGTGAAAAAAACTACTCAAGTACTGAGTAACTGTTAAGTAACGTCTGATTTATTTCTTTAACACAACCATTCAAACAGACAAAAGCACAAAATAATCATCTTCAGGAAAATTAAATCAATAAAGATCTGGAGGCTGATGCACACCTAAAAAAAACTTGAAAAACAGGTGTGTTGGAGTAGGTGGGAGTGAACAAAGGAAAAAAGGGGTCTCCCACACACTGTCAAGTCACTTGCAAAAGACTTTAATAAAGCAAACAAACAACGTTTCGGTCCACAGGACCTTTCTCAAGCAGAGATTTAAAAAAAAAAAGAACATTTCAGGCAAATATATGGCCTACTATAGTTAGGACAGCCAATCACCGGCTGAGTCAGTGGGGGGTCGCAGGAGGACCTGCAGCTGTACTCGACTAGTGGTGATTTTTTTGCAGCTTCGCCCAGGGGTTGTGCCGACAGACTCAGTGAGTAGCTGAATTGTGAGCCTGTAAAGTTAATCTCACCTCGGGCAGACACACACGTGAGTGTGAGCTCACATGTGTGTCTTTCTGTCACGACAGGAACACCCACCAGTATATATCAACACAATAGCAGACAAGTAACAGATAGAAGAAGCAAAACTACAATGCATATACTATACCGAGGGAAATATACATAGCCTTAATTTTTTTTTAAAACATACAATAACAGTGCATGGAAAGGAGGAGAAAAGTCATATATTTATATAGTTTTAAACACAAAACACATAACCGTGCATGGATGAAAGAAAGTAGTCATAGTAAGTCCATGCCTGGCATCCTAATAGCAACATAGAGGTTGGGAGGGGGGTGGTCCAGCAGGGCTTCAATACCTGGTGATAGATGCATGTAATGATGAGCAGAAAAATCAAATCAATAAAATAAATTAAAATTAATAAATAATAAAAACTAGCTTAAATTAAAATAATCTTAAAATAAATTCAAGTACTTTAATAAATAATCAAATAAATAAAATAACAGAATAAAAAAATAAATTAAGCACAAGTAGCACAAAATTTCAAGCCTTTGTACTTTTCTTTTTTAACCAGGCAGAACTAGAACAAACATGAACTCATAGAAACTCTGTGTGTGTTTGAGTCTGTGTAAATCTGACAAAACATGCAAAAACAAACCTTTTTCCCAAAGAATCACCCAGTGATGTCATGAGATTGACGCGTACGCGGATAAAAGGGATAAAAGAAAAGTAACAGCTCAACGTAGCCTAATGTAGCGGAGTTAAGAGGAACAGTTTCTTCTTCACAAATCTACTCAAGTAAAAGTAAAAAGTATAGTTATTCAAAACTACTCCTAAAAGTACAACATTTCCCAAAACTTACTCAAGTAAATGTAACGGAGTAAATGTAAATGTTACTACTACCCACCTCTGCATCTGGGCCCCCAGAGACGGATGTGGGGACTGCAACCACCATGCCTTATCACTGGCAGCCATGCCTCCCCTACCAACGTCACTGCCTTCTACGCTATTTGAGGCGGTACTTGCTGATTTTTCTTTCACTATAGGGGCCGCCTCTCAGGCTGGGTGGCGGTCTTGACATCTATGAGGATCAGCTATGCCACCTCCTCACATTCTTTGCTGCTTTTGGTAAACAGAACCTAAGGAACTTTTGAGTGACGCGGGCCCAGAGTTTGTTGCTGCCCCAGACCTGTCAAGTCTCCCGTTTTGGAGGGGAAACTACTGTCCGGGAACATCCATGACTTGGTGTTTTAAAAAAAACACCTCATGAGTTTGAATGAGAGTTCAGATGTGTTAACTTGATCTGCAAATTAAGTTTTGGTCTTTTGGGCTATGCGGAAGCCAAATGTGGTTCAAAGTTGGCTGACCTATTTTTTAGAGAAACGGCACCACAACACAGGTCAAATACCTGCCAAATTACAGTGACGTTAAGAAGAGTTTTTCTTGTCATTAATTACAGTACGTTCCCTGTATTGCCCGCACCTACCATTGTGTCTATGTCTCTCCTCCCTCTGTTCTTCATTCTCTCTGTCTGTTCTCTCTTTTCCTGCTCTGCCCAGCTGGCCTTCAGTAGGAGTTTCCCCCTTATGATCCAGGTCTTAAGTTTCTTCCCTCCTAGTTTTTCCTTGCTACTGTTTGTCTTAAGGTTTTTTTCCCACTAGGAGAGTTAATACCTTCCATCGTTTATGTTTATATAATAATTACTCGGGGGCCATGTTCGGGGTCTCTGGAAAGCACCTAGAGACAACTTCTTTTGTAATAGACGCTGTATAAATAAAACTGAATTGAACTGAAAAATATGAAAAAGGTATATAAAATAACTTGCCAATATAATTCTTTTTCCAGCTAAAGAGCGACAATCCAGAGCAGTTTCTTGGAAAAGAACTTAATGACTGAGTGAACAGTCATTACATTTTCAAATAATGAAAAGATTAAAAGAAGAATCTTTCTTTTATTGTGGTTTTCATGTGTTTCCTTCTGATTTTAATATTTTACAGAAATCACTGTGTATTCAGTTTAAATCAATCAAATCAATTCTGAGGAAGATTGTTAACTTGGACATTCACCAGGGGCCTCATTTATAAAGCTTGCGTGCGCACAAAACAGGGCTTGAAAGATGCACATGCCATCTTCTATGCAAAGGTTGGGATTTATAAAAAAAAAACGTAACGGGAAAATGTGCGTATCTTTACGCAAACTTGGATCCTAGCGCACAAACATTTTGAATATGGGGAACTGGCGACGCAGACGGTGAGGTGGTGAAAAGAAGTCAGATTCATGTCATACTTTTAATGTCATCACATATCAGACTTATAGATCCATGTACACCCAAGCCGGCAGCGTTATAGATCTATGTGTTCCGTAAGTGAGCCATTACGCCTGTATTTGCAGTAGGTACTACGTTCATATATCAGACTTCCATCTTCAAATGGTATGGAGTGGTGAATAGCACCAGATTGATTATTTATCGTGACAAGGTGTGTAACAATCAGTCCAATTGCTGAGTAAGAATATAAATTGCGTGGTGACAGCCGTGCGTAATGCTGCACAATGGAAGCGCTGGCACTGCTTGAAGATCATGTAAATGGCATGATCAGGATGGAGAGAGTTTTTAGGGACCAGGAAGATTTCCTGGCCCATGATGATGACTGGCTAATAAGCCGATTTAGATTCCCTAGAGCAGAGTCTTGGATCTCTATGCTGAACTGGGTCCAGTGTTAGACCGACCCGCCGGAATCACGCCATCCCGGTGCCAGAGCTGGTAGAGTAGCCAAAAATTTTACTCAAGTAAAAGTACTGTTACTTCAGAATAATATGACTCAAGTAGAAGTAAAAAGTAGTCATCCAAATAATTACTTGAGTAAAAAAAAAAAGTACTTGGTGAAAAAACTACTCACGTACTGAGTAACTGTTGAGTAACGTCTGGACCGGCTCTTTACAGCAGGAATTAGCCGACAGGTATGTGTTTGATTAACAATAAATAATGTTACATGTTCTGCCTTAAGCTCCTTTGAGGTACGATATAATATCTAAATTCCGTCTTTAGGTCTGGGATATCACAGCCGTCACTGAGCACTATAATGCCAGCCGTTTTGGATGGCATTATTAAAATGACCAGTCGATACATCTGGTTTCCTTACACTGTGGGTGAACAGGTCAACATTAAAAGGCAATTTGCAGCAACGGCAGGTTTTCCAAATGTAATCAGTGCTATTGGCTTGTTGAAGAATAATATAAAATACAGTTCAGAAGTCCGCTGTGGTGTAGTGAGTTTTATTCAGTAAGCCGGCGGTGAGCAGACCGACACAGATCAGGTCTGAGTTGGTGTGCCCACCCAGAGTGGTTGGAATCATGACTTTTATACAGTAAGTTCAAAGCACAAAAGGCAGGAATAAACAATCAAGTGAGAGACAAAAAGCAATTTACAGTCAGATGTGATCTGTGGCCAAATGCCGTTATCGGGCATTTGGCATGACTAGGGATGGGAATCGAGAACCGGGTCTTGTTGAGAACCGGTTCCCAGTGTTTCAATTCCTTGGAATCATTTGCCTTTTTCGCAAACGATTCCCTTATCGATTCCAGTGGGCGCGAATGACGTCACCAAGCACGTTGCGCAACGTGCGCATTCGCGCCCAGCAGGAAAACACGGGGCCAAAGCGGCATAAACGCTGTAAAGTTTGGTTACATTTTACCAAAAAGGATGACAACAGGGCGACAATACTTGCAATGTGGACATTTCAACAAAGGGGGGAAACTGTTAGGACTCGGCCGGCTGATGCGCTGGGAGCGCGGAGTCAGCCGGCGTGTGGTAAGGCTGATTTATGGTTCCGCGTTACACCAACGCAGAGCTTACGGCGTAGGGTACGCGGCGACACGCACCCTACGCCGAGGGCTCTGCGTCGATTTAACACGGAACCATAATTCATGCTTTAGAAGAGCTGCGCGCTCGGCCACGGCGGACAGCGGAGCTCCTGACACAGCTGCAGCTCGTCAGCTCATCTATGGAGAAGTTAAAGAGCATCTACCACTAGATGCTCCTTTCATCAAGGCCAGAATAGATGAATGTTGCAGTGACTAAGTTTGTAGTCTTGAACATGTTACTGGACATTCTTGTGTAATTGCTACAAAATAATTTTTTGTTTTTAGTTAATTTCTACAGAAGAATATTTATTTTATTATTATTATTTTATATTAAATACATATTTTACTATATATTACAAATCATTTTGTGGGGACCCCCTGGCACCAACGAGGAGCCCAAGGCTGGGGGCGTCTTAAGACTTCACTTATATTTTTTTTGTTCGAAGATATAAAAGTTTTATATCTTTGAACAAAAAAGATCAGAGAAACTAAGAAATTGAAACAAACAAACAATTTTAGTATCGACTTTGTTTTATTAAAACAAAGTTTATACTAAAATTGTTTCTTCTCCTTTTTTCCAAATGAGAATCGATAAGAGAATCGATAAAGAATCGAATCGTTAAGCAGAATCAAAAATGGAATCGGAATCGAAAAAAACTTATCAATTCCCATCCCTAGGCATGACTGTCACTAAGTTGTAAATTACCCCATAGGGTGTTCTCGTGATTCAAGTCTGTGGCCAAATGAGTTGGTATTAACATATCAGTCAGTCAGGAACTTCGTCATATGGCATTCCCGTGGTTCAAGTCTGTGTTGAAGCCAGTTCTAAGGTGTCAGCCCTGCAGGGGGTAGGAAGCTGGAGTTTCACATCAGCCACGGTGTCACATTGCCTCATCAGGCTGCACTCACATTCCTATAAGGGCTCCGAGCGAAAATGAATTTGTCTATGTGAAGTGTAAAAATTTCGCATTCAATAAATGTACAAGTCACTTGTGCCTCAAACATGGTTCTGACCAATTTAGTGGCACGGTGGCTCGACACATGTCTCATTCATCCTGACGCACAGCAGTGTAGGAAACAGACTGCAGGCAGGCGCTGAGCATGATCAGCAGGCTCATTTATATAAAAATACAGTCATCAAGTACTTTACATTGACCATTCACGATTTTATAAATCAGGATTCTTTTGTGCACACGCCATTTTCGGCTTTTGAGCGCACGTACACTTTTTGTATGAATCTTACCCACTCTTATAAATAATGAGGCCCAAGATACTTATGGGATTAGTACTAAACAGAAAATAGGCCTACAATAAAAGTACCGCAAGCCTGTCACCAGCCTGCGAGTCCATGGTGGTCCCTCCATCTCTACGTGAGCCGGTCCTTCGGCACCTCCACGCCGCTCACCAAGACACCTCGGTGACGGAGCGCCGCGCCCGTGCCCTAGTTTACTGTCCTGGGATGTGGAGGGACATCTGGGCAGAGCTGGGTAGAGGAGCCAAAAATTGTACTCAAGTAAAAGTACTGTTACTTCAGAATAATATGACTCAAGTAGAAGTAAAAAGTAGTCATCCAAATAATTACTTGAGTAAAAGTAAAAATGTACTTGGTGAAAAAAACTACTCAAGTACTGAGTAACTGTTGAGTAATGTCTGTTTAATTATCATTAAACATAAGTAAGACTATTTCTTTAACACAACCATTCAAACAGACAAAAGTACAAAATAATCATCTTCAGGCAAATTAAATCAATAAAGATCTGGAGGCTGATGCACACCTAAAAAAAACTTGAAAAACAGGTGTGTTGGAGTAGGTGGGAGTGAACAAAGGAAAAAAGGGGTCTCCCGCACAATGTCAAGTCACTTGCAAAAGACTTTAATAAAGCAAACAAACAACGTTTCGGTCCACAGGATCTTTCTCAAGCAGAGATTAAAAAAAAAAGAAAGAACATTTCAGGCAAATATATGGCCTACTATAGTTAGGACAGCCAATCACCGGCTGAGTCAGTGGGGGGGTCGCAGGAGGACCTGCAGCTGTACTCAACTAGTGGTGATTTTTTTGCAGCTTCGCCCAGGGGTTGTGCCGACAGACTCAGTGAGTAGCTGAATTGTGAGCCTGTAAAGTTAATCTCACCTCGGGCAGACACACACGTGAGTGTGAGCTCACATGTGTGTCTTTCTGTCACGACAGGAACACCCACCAGTATATATGAACACAATAGCAGACAAGTAACGGATAGAAGAAGCAAAACTACAATGCATATACTATACCGAGGGAAATATACATAGCCTTAATTTTTTTTTAAAACATACAATAACAGTGCATGGAAAGGAGGAGAAAAGTCATGGTAAGACCATGCCTGGCATAAGGTTAAAGTTCATATATTTATATAGTTTTAAACACAAAACACATAACCGTGCATGGATGAAAGAAAGTAGTCATAGTAAGTCCATGCCTGGCATCCTAATAGCAACATAGAGGTTGGGAGGGGGGTGGTCCAGCAGGGCTTCAATACCTGGTGATAGATGCATGTAATGATGAGCAGAAAAATTAAATCAATAAAATAAATTAAAATTAATAAATAATAAAAACTAGCTTAAATTAAAATAATCTTAAAATAGATTCAAGTACTTTAATAAATAATCAAATAAATAAAATAACGCACAAGTAGCACAAAATTTCAAGCCTTTGTAGTTTTCTTTTTTAACCAGGCAGAACTAGAACAAGCGCTTGAACTCATAGAAACTCTGTGTGTGTGTGTTTGAGTCTGTGTAAATCTGACAAAACATGCAAAAACAAAAATTTTTCCCAAAGAATCACTCAATGATGTCATGAGATTGAAGCGTACGTGGATAAAAGGGATAAAAGAAAAGTAACAGCTCAACGTAGCCTAATGTAGCGGAGTAAGAGTAACAGTTTCTTCTTCACAAATCTACTCAAGTAAAAGTAAAAGGTATAGTGATTCAAAACTACTCCTAAAAGTACAACATTTCCCAAAACTTACTCAAGTAAATGTAATGGAGTAAATGTAAGTCGTTACTACCCACCTCTGCATCTGGGCCCCCAGAGACGGATGTGGGGACTGCAACCACCATGCCTTATCACAGGCAGCCATGCCTCCCCTACCAACGTCACTGCCTTCTACGCTATTTGAGGCGGTACTTGCTGATTTTTCTTTCACTATAGGGGCCGCCTCTCAGGCTGGGTGGCGGTCTGGAGATCTATGAGGATCAGCTCTGCCACCTCCTCACATTCTTTGCTGCTTTTGGTAAACAGAACCTAAGGAACTTTTGAGTGACGCGGGCCCAGAGTATTGTTGCTGTCAAGTCTCCTGTTTTGGACGAGAAACTACTGGCCGGGAACATCCATGACTTGGTGTTTTAAAAAAAACACCTCATGAGTTTGAATGAGGGTTCAGATGTGTTAACTTGATCTGCAAATTAAGTTTTGGTCTTTCGGGCTATGCGGAAGCAAAATGTGGTTGAAAGTTGGCTGACCTATTTTTTAGAGAAACAGCCCCACAACACAGGTCAAATACCTGCCAAATTACAGTGACGTTAAGAAGAGTTTTTCTTTCTTTCTTTCTTTTTTCTGGAAATCTGCAACAAAAAACCACAAACAAAACACGAAACCGGCATGGAGCCAACCAAAACAACAACAGCAATTGACCTAAATCTTGAGATCTAATCGCAGTCTGAGCTAAGCTACCGCTACCGCTACCTAACCCCAAAAACTAGAGAGCCAGCATGCAGGGGAACGAGCCAGTGTGTATGTCTATGTGTGTGTGTGTGTGTATGTATATGATCATGCGTGTGTGTGTGTGTGTGTGTGTGTGTGTGTGTGTGTGTGTGTGTGTGTGTGTGTGTGTGTGTGTGTGTGTGTGTGTGTATATGTTTGTGTGGCTGTGTATGTTTGTGTATATGCATGTGACTAAGTGGCTATATGTGTGTGTGTGTGTGTGTGTGTGTGTGTGTGTGTGTGTGTGTGTGTGTGTGTGTGTGTGTGTAATAAACCAAACAAAGCTCTACCTGAAGTGTATCTATAGTGGGGGAGGGGGGGGAGCAACCCCGCCACCCGCGAGACCAGAGGCCGACACGGAAGAGCCCGGAACCCAGGCCACCGGCAACCCCACAGAGGGGAGAAGCAGGAGGGAGGAAACCCACCGCCTGCGAGGCCCCCCCCCCCCCCCCCCCCCCCCCGGCGGCGGCCGAGGGGGCCGGCGGGCGGGGGCCCCCACGGCGGACCGCGACCCAGGCAATCCCCGGCCACCCGGTCCGGGCCGGACACGCGGCCAGGAGGCCCTCACCCTTCAGGCCAACGACCCCACCCGGCAGGGGGCCAGCCTGCCCGGAGAGACAGAGCCGCCCCGGCCGCCGACGCGGGCAGGCGCACCCGCCCCCCACGAAAGTGGCCCTCCAAGACCAGAGGGGCGCCCCGCCGCAGAGGCAGCGGGGGGGACCGGAGACGGGCCCGGAGAGAGGGAACCCCCCAACAAGGCGACACCCGTGCAGGCCCGACAACGGAGGGCCCCAGACCCAAGCATCCCATTCATTCATCCCGACCCACCTATCCCAGGCCGGTGAGGGAACGCGGGTGATGTGGGACCCCCTCCCGCCCCTGGTGTTGAGTGCATGTGATTAATGCCATAAAAACAGGGAGGGGGAGGGCCAAGTATCGATTTGACACCGACCTCCCCCCCTCCCGAACTACGTGTCCTTGTCAAATGTATTTATTAAGTGTTGAATGTGCAGTGTCTATTTTGCTGTTAAAACCGTGAGGCGGGGAGTGCCGGGCCACGCGGGACAATGCCCCCCACGACCCGGACCCCCCGCCCCTCGCCTATGTGTGTATGAATCGTGTAGGGGGGGAAGGAGGGGGAGCGGAGGCCAAAGCCAGGAGGCAGGACCAGCAAAGCCGGCCCTGATAAGACACCCGCGCCCCCCCACCAGCCATCCAGTAGACAGGGGCCGGCCCTCCGAGCCGGGCCAGGGCCCCACCGTACCTCCACGGGCGCCGCCGGAGCCCCCAGACGGAGGGGGAAACGGTCCAACATCCTCCCATTCATACTGACAACATAAGACATAGACACCTGGGAATGGTGCCACCCCGCCGCCGCCCCCGCCCGTGCACCCCCCAGTCAGGGGAGGCCCGATCCCCGGACCCGGCCCCACCCCCCCCGAGGCCACCCCGGCGGACACCCCAAGGGTCACGGAGTCCCCACATCCGCAGGGGCACTCGGCCCCCGCCCAGCGACGGAGGACCAAGGCAGCAATGCCCCCCCAGCGCAGACAGCCACCCCCCACCCAGGCAGGGCCGGGCCCTCCGAGTGGGACCCCCACGTCCACGGCCCAGCCCCCCCCGGGAGACCCGGAGATGCCCAAGCCACAGCGGCCAGGGACAGGGCCCCACGGCCCCCCCCCACCGCCCCCCAGGGGCCACCAGAGGCCCGCGCCCGACCCCCCAAGCCGACCCCCAACCCCAAGGGCTACGAGATCACCCCCCCCCCCCGCCCCCACTAGGTAACAAAGCCAATAATCGGGGACCACAGAGAGTGCAATTCAGCCGAATGTTGTTCAGTGGAGGCAGACATTATCTCACTACTAATATGATCTGATAAAAGATTCCTAAAATGATTGATACATAAACTGGATTTTTGTTTCGAATTTACTAGAATGGTTTTCTTTGCGATACATAAGGCAGTGAGGACCCGGTGTGTCCAATTAGGTTCTATTTCAATGTCTCCCAGGTGACCTAATATACATACCGTGGGGCACACTGGGATTCTGTAGTTGATCCATGTGGATAAATCCTCACAAATCTCCTTCCAGAACCTCTGTACCGGTGTGCAGAACCATAAAGCATGCATATAATTATCAGGAGTGTTCTCTGTGCACTGTGAACAGATATTTGAGGTGACAAAGCCTATCTGGAACATACTTTGTCCAGTATAAAGTATTCTATGAAGAACTTTGTACTGTATAAGTTGTAAGTTTGGGTTTTTAGTCATAGTAAACGTATTTAAGCATATTTGTGACCAAGAAAACTGGTCAGTATTAAGAGAGAGATCCGCCTCCCACTTGGAAATCGGAAGAGAGACTGAATCGTCCAGTTTAGATACTAACCTGTAGAGTTTTGATAACAACTTTAAAGTGCTTAGATTCAATAAATCTATTATTTTAGCGGGAAGTTGTAAGTTTAATTGACTAATGTAGCACTGCGTGTGCTACGGGGGTCACAGAGACAGCGGACACCGGGATCTTTCAGGACTTTTATTTCGTTCACGTGCACAAACAATTCAGAGGCCTCGTCAGCCGAGCTGCTCGTCCCCTCTGGTCTGCTTCCGTCCTTCTCCCGTCTCCAGAGCCCACACCCTACTGAAATACACAGAGAGTGATTAGACACACCTGTGTACCGTCAGCTGTTCCAGCCGCGTCACCTGTGTGCCACTCCCCCGCACTCCCTCTCTCCCCTGCAGACCACGCCCCAATCCTGCACCCTGCCACAACTAATTTTGTATGTTTTATTTATTATGGCCTTAAGTTGTTGATACTCTAAAAATGTATTCCTGCTAACTCCGTATTGAACAATAAGTGTATTGAAAGGTACAAACTGTCCTCCTACAATTACGTGCTGTAAGTACCGTATTCCTTGATCTCTCCATTGAACGAGATTAACCATCTTTTTATCATTTTTCACGATGTCTGGGTTGTTCCATATGGGAGTACGATCACATGGAAGTCATCCAAATAATTACTTGAGTAAAAGTAAAAAAGTACTTGGTGAAAATACTACTCAAGTACTGAGTAACTGTTGAGTAACGCCTGAACCGGCTCTTTCCAGCGGGAATTAGCCGACAGGTATGTGTTTGATTAACAATAAATAATGTTACATGTTCTGCCTAAAGCCCCTTTGAGGTACGATATAATACCTAAATTCCGTCTTTAGGTCTGGGATATCACAGCCGTCACTGAGCACTATAATGCCAGCCGTTTTGGATGGCATTATTAAAATGACCAGTCGATACATCTGGTTTCCTTACACTGTGGATGAACAGGCCAACATTAAAAGGCAATTTGCAGAAATGGCAGGTTTCCCAAATGTAATCGATGCTATTGGCTTGTTGAAGAATAATATAATATCCAGTTCAGACGTCCGCTGTGGTGTAGTGAGTTTTATTCAGTAAGCCGGCGGTGAGCAGACCGACACAGATCGGGTCTGAGTTGGTGTGCTGACCACGAATGGTTTGAAATCATGACTTTTATACAGTAAGTTCAAAGCAGAAAAGGCATGAATAAACAAGCCAAGTGAGAGACAAAAAGCAATTTACAGTCAGATCTGATCTGTGGCCAAATGAGTTGGTATTAACATATCAGTCAGTCAGGAACTTCGTCATATGGCATTCCCGTGGTTCAAGTCTGTGTTGAAGCCAGTTCAAAGGTGTCGGCCCTGCAGGGGGTAGGAAGCTGGAGTTTCACGTCAGCCACGGTGTCACATTGCCTCATCAGGCTGCACTCACATCGCTAAAAGGGCTCCGAGCGAAAATGAATTTGTCTATGTCGGGGGTCGGCAACCCGCAGCTCTAGAGCCGCATGCAGCTCTTTAGCGCCGCCCTAGTGGCTCCTGGAGCTTTTTCAATAATGTTTGAAAATGGAAATAAATGGGGGAGGGAAATATATTTTTTGTTTTCATATGGTTTCTGTAGGAGGAGAAATATGAAACAAACATTCTTAACCAATGCTGTAAAAATGTGTAGAATAAATATTACATTTCAACATTTCTGTTAACGAAGATTTTTACGGAAGAGTATCAGGGCAATGCAGGAGAAAAAAGATTGGAGGGGGGAAGATTTTTTTTTTTATTGTGCACATCGAGAAAAAAGTCGAAATGTTGAGAATAAAGTCCAAACGTTGAGAAAAAAGTCCAAATGTCGAGAAAAAAGTTTAAATGTCGAGAAAAAAGTCAAAATGTTGAGAAAAAAGTTGAAATTTCGAGATTAATGTTGAAATACAATTTCGAGAAAAAAGTTGAAATTTCGAGAAAAAAGTCGAAATGTTGAGAAAAAAGTTGAAATTTCGAGATTAATGTTGAAATACAATTTCAAGAATAGGGTGGAAATTTTGCCTTTTTTCTCAACATTTCAACTTTTTTCTCGACATTCCGACTTTTTTATAAGGCTTATACAAGACTTTTCATTTTTTGCGGCTCCAGACATATTTGTTTTTTGTGTTTTTGGTCCAATATGGCTCTTTCAACATTTTGGGTTGCCGACCCCTGGTCTACGTGAACCGTGAAAATTCGCATTCAATAAATGTACAAGTCATTTGTGCCTCAAACATGGTTCTGACAAATTTAGTGGCACGGTGGCTCGACACATGTCTCATTCATCCTGACGCACAGCAGTGTAGGAAACAGACTGCAGGCAGGCGCTGAGCATGATCAGCAGGCTCATTTATATGTAAATACAGTCAACACGTACTTTACATTGACCATTCACGATTTTATAAATCAGGATTCTTTTGTGCACACGCCATTTTCGGCTTTTGAGCGCACGTACACTTTTTGTATGAATCTTACCCACTCTTATAAATAATGAGGCCCAAGATACTTATGGGACTAGTACTAAACAGAAAATAGGCCTATAATAAAAGTACCGCAATTATGGCATCAGACAGATCCCTTAATACAATATCTGGATAAACTGTGTTTAAAAAAAACACCTCATGTGTTTGAAATAGGCTTCAGATGTGTAAACTTGCCCTGCAATTTAAGTTTAGTTTTTTTGGGCTATAAGGAAGTAAAGTGTGGTTGAAAGTTGGTTGACCTATTTTTTAGAGAAACAGCACCACAATACAGGTCAAATACCTACCAAATTACAGTGACGTTAAGAATAGTTTTTCTTATTGTTAATAACATTCTGATGTGTAATAATAAACAAGAATAAGAAAGTACTATAAAAATGAAAATGAAAAAATAATTCCAACCAGCAGCGTGTCATTTAGACAAAATCTGAATGGTTTAGTTACCTTCCACCATATTCCTGTTAATGATATACATTACCACAAATGACTGAAGTATCAAAAGTATCGATATTTTCATTTGAGAATCGATTTTAGAGCATACAGATCTGGTATCGGAAGTATCAATATTTCAGTATTGATCCGTATTGATACCTTATAGAGCACAAGGGTAGGATGGACCTAAACGACCCTGTCCTGTCAAGCCTGTCACCAGCCTGCGAGTCCATGGTGGTCCCTCCATCTCTACGTGAGCCGGTCCTTCGGCACCTCCACGCCGCTCACCAAGACACCTCGGTGATTGAGCGCCGCGCCCGTGCCGTAGTTTACTGTCCTGGGATGTGGAGGGACATCTGGGCCCCCAGAGACGGATGTGGGGACTGCAACCGCCATGCCTTGTCTCAGGCAGCCATGCCTCCCCTACCAACGTCACTGCCTTCTACGCTATTTGAGGCGGAATTTGCTGATTTTTCTTTCACTATAGGGGCCGCCTCTCAGGCTGGATGACAGTCTTGAGATCTATGAGGATCAGCTATGCCACCTCCTCACATTCTTTGCTGCTTTTGGTATACAGAACCTAAGGAACGTTTGAGTGACGCGGGCCCAGAGTTTGTTGCTGTCAAGTCTCCCGTTTTGGACGGGAAACTACTGGCCGGGAACATCCATGACTTGGTGTTTTAAAAAAAACACCTCATGAGTTTGAATGAGGGTTCAGATGTGTTAACTTGATCTGCAAATTAAGTTTTGGTCTTTCTGGCTATAGTGAAAGCAAAATGTGGTTCAAAGTTGGCTGACCTATTTTTTAGAGAAACGGCACCACAACACAGGTCAAATACCTGCCAAATTACAGTGACGTTAAGAAGAGTTTTTCTTATCCTTAATTACAGGACTTCCCTGTCGTGCCCGCACCTACAATTGTGTCTATATCTCTCCTCCCTCTGTTCTTCATTCTCTCTGTCTGTTCTCTCTTTTCCTGCTCTGCCCAGCTGGCCTTCAGCAGGAGTTTCCCCCTTATGATCCAGGTCCTATTCAAAGTTTCTTCCCTCCTAGTTTTTCCTCGCCACTGTTTGTCTTAAGGTTTTTCTCCCACTAGGAGAGTTTTTACCTTCCATCGTTTATGTCAAGTAAAAGTACTGTTACATCAGAATAATATGACTCAAGTAGAAGTAAAAAGTAGTCATCCAAATAATTACTTGATTAAAAGTAAAAAAGTACTTGGTGAAAAAACTACTCAAGTACTGAGTAACTGTTGAGTAACGTCTGAACCGGCTCTTTCCAGCGGGAATTAGCCGACAGGTATGTGCTTGATTAACAATAAATAATGTTACATGTTCTGCCTAAAGCTCCTTTGAGGTACGATATAATATCTAAATTCCGTCTTTAGGTCTGGGATATCACAGCCGTCACTGAGCACTATAATGCCAGCCGTTTTGGATGGCATTATTAAAATGACCAGTCGATACATCTGGTTTCCTTACACTGTGGGTGAACAGGCCAACATTAAAAGGCAATTTGCAGCAACGGCAGGTTTTCCAAATGTTATCGGTGCTATTGGCTTGTTGAAGAATAATATAATATCCAGTTCAGACGTCCGCTGTGGTGTAGTGAGTTTTATTCAGTAAGCCGGCGGAGAGCAGACCGACACAGATCGGGTCTGAGTTGGTGTGCCGACCCAGAGTGGTTGGAATCATGACTTTTATACAGTAAGTTCAAAGCCCAAAAGGCAGGAATAAACAAGCCAAGTGAGATACAAAAAGCAATTTACAGTCAGATGTGATCTGTGGCCAAATGCCGTTATCGGGCATTTGGCATGACTGTCACTAAGTTGTAAATTACCCGATAGGGTGTTCTCTTGATTCAAGTCTGTGGCCAAATGAGTTGGTATTAACATATCAGTCAGTCAGGAACTTCGTCATATGGCATTCCCGTGGTTCAAGTCTGTGTTGAAGCCAGTTCAAAGGTGTCGGCCCTGCAGGGGGTAGGAAGCTGGAGTTTCACGTCAGCCACGGTGTCACATTGCCTCATCAGGCTGCACTCACCACAGCACGAAAAGATGAGTTTATGGGAATATGCTGACATAGCATTTAACCGGTAATGTTTGTGTTTGCTGGGTGTGTGTGGATGTTATTGGGAATTTACTGGTGAAAGAAGTTTACTGTGAAATACGGCCATTTCTGAGCTGTAATCGGGAGTTTACTGACCCCACTTTGTTGCCACGGGTAGAGGAACAGCAGGGGACCTTTAAGGCCTTTGTTTAAAAAGGAGCCATCAAACAAGAGCCATCAAACGGCCATCAACACTTCTGTGAGTTACCATTCAAACTCCCCCAACCTGTCTATGCCCAATTGGCCCACGTGAATAGCAAATGGAGATAGGGCCTTTATGTTATTGCGGGGGCGTGGCTAAGAATTGATTCAGCAATGTCATTGGTTTCTGTCTCACAGCTGTTAGGTTGAAAAGTCATCACAACATAAATAACTTTAGAAAAAGACACCAGAAACTGTCAGAAATGATTTTTAAGGCCTTCTGCGTAGAAGTGAAGCAAAGTCGGAGCCCTGTCGAGCAACACGGCTCTCTCTCTGTGGCTCTCGACGAAATGCTTGCTGGGTCCTTCTTAGCAGGAGGTATTTATTGAAAAGCTGACAGGCGTTGGCTATATTAAGACAACCAATGGTAGACAGTGGATGGACAATGGACAGAAACAGGAAACAGATGGTCACACACATGTGACTTTTCAGTTAAAGAGGCTTGGTATGAAGAAACAAACAGACATCCTTAAAACACAAAGGGTCAAGGGGTCAACTAAAATAGGACCTCTGTTAGAGTATTTGAACAGATGGTTCAAATAACCCTTAGCTAACTTTTAAAGACAATGAGACGGCTGTCAGTCGACCCCCCTGAAGTAGCTGCCCTGTTATGTGTTCAGAGCATGTGATGGGGGTTTTGAAACAGATGCGTCTAAAGACAATGGTTGATTTGACCAACCAGGAAGTCAGCAGTTTTAACCTCCTGCGTGTGTCATGAGGATAAAACAGGCAGTTTTCTAATTCTGATTCTGGCAGTTTCACAATGATAAACTTGGATTAATCTCACACAGCGTTGAAAGTTGCGGGGGTCTTTAAAGTTTTTCCTAGTTAGTTTGTTTTGCTCCCGCCCGGTAGAACTTTTTTTGCTTTTGAGGAGATACTGCTGCGTTGTTGTAAAACATGTCGCATAAACGGTCCTTGGGCTTTTATCCAAATCAGAGCGCACACTACAAGACATGGACGGCAGATTTGAACTACTGGACGAGGAAGTGAAGAACTTAAGCTCTGATCGTGTTGAAACTTTCAGCTCCGATTCCACACCCGCAAAACGGATTAAAAGAGCAAAGAACACACGTGTTGCTGTAAGTAAGTTTGCTTATGACTATAAGGACTGTGCACAATTCCTTTTACATTTAACTGCATGTCCACAGGAGGCAATAATGCTTAAATACTTTTAGAATCACACTAACTTTGTATTATTAATCTATACA
This sequence comes from Cololabis saira, assembly GCF_033807715.1. Classification (NCBI taxonomy): domain Eukaryota; kingdom Metazoa; phylum Chordata; class Actinopteri; order Beloniformes; family Belonidae; genus Cololabis; species Cololabis saira. Next base: position 37,245,987 of record NC_084601.1, read on the forward strand.
GGAGGCTGTAAGACGTTTACACAATTCTGAAAACAACGCTATGAAGCTGGATCCAAAACAAAGGTAAATATATGTTTTTTGTTTGTAATCACTGTAATTTACCACAGCAAAATAAAAAATAAATGAATAAACAGCATTAGGAAAGAAATTGTTGAAAAGCCAAACTGATTTTGTAGTGATGGGTCGGTCCATAGACATATATAAACTTTATATATGTCTATGGACTTTATTAAAGGCTAGATGACTCGTCCGCGCTGCTGCCAATGCAGAGCGACGTCGTCACATGGCGGCCATCTTGCCACAGGAGAGCTCGCTCACTCTAACATTGTGTTTAATGGTGCCTGTACTGCTTAAACAACCTTAACTTGCTCAATTCTCAACAGATTTTCAAACAGTTGGGTTTTTTATCAACGTCAGAGATGTAGTTATGATACTGCATACTTGTGAATAATTATAAACATTGAAAAACGTACTTTTATATGAAAATAACCAGAAACAGATAGCTATGACATGGTTTTTATATTAAATCAATATTTCTATAGTATTCTTAGTAACGTGTCACGTGTGCTCAGTGTAGTCACCTGTGATCTAGATCTATTTTCTCCACACAAAAATAAATAAAAGGTTGCTTTGGGGTTTGAGTTTGTTTTTAATCAACTAATGGCTCCTCTCTTTCCCAACAGTATCAATTCTCCACATAACCTTGCAGTTACGACATACATGTTGGAGCAGGTCGGCATTGCCTTTCCTGACACAGACAGCGACGTGATAACAGGTAAAAAGAAAGGCACATCCATCCTTGATCTTTTAGAATTGCTTTGAATAGATATTGAAACTAATTAAATTCTAATTGTATTTTTGCTTGCGCTTTAGCTGCTTGCAAGACTTATTTTGAGTCTTTGAAAAGGAGCCATCGTCTCGATCAGCCAGAAAATGCTCCCCAGAAAAAGAAATTAAACAATGCAATGAAGACTAGACAACGGAAAACAAGGGTAAGTTACAGCAATATTTGGGTTAGTGAGTTACAGTATATGGAACTGAGATGTTTTTAATTTAGTGTTAATTGAATATTGGTAAAAATTATACACATTTTAACTGCTACTCTATATTTTGCAGTTGCTGGCCTCCAGGGCTAGATGTGTACAGACTCCCGCTGAAATGGCTGTGTGGGCGCATGCAACCCTTGACCTGATGTCAGAAGAAGAAGATGGCGTCGTAGATGGACGGGCGGTGTGGATAGTTTCACCTCCACCCCAAAGAGACGAGGAGCTTTCTGATTTGTGCCAGGTGCTTCAGCAGAGGAAAGACAAGCAGAGTGCAGGGAGACAATGGCTCGTTTTTAGCTCTGTTAAACTCTTAAGTTGACCCGTTTGGTAGAGGAGCAGGGGCCATTCAGATCAAACTGTAAAAAAAAAAAAAACTGCAAGAGAGAGAAGTGCTCACTGACTGGACTTAGTTTTGATCTCTTTGTGGGAGATTTGCTTTTAAAAGTGCCTTTTTTGTTTTTTTTCATGTGGACACACACTGAACTTTTTGGAATACTGTGTTTTAATTTTCTGCAATAAATACATTTACTTGTACTGAGGTGGTTGCTTATTTGATTTCTGAAATGTGCATGTATTTGTAGCCTGGTAAACTGCAGGTAGCTTGCAGTAATCCTCTCGGGTGCAATTTTCTTCTGCACCAGTAGAGGCTGCTGTGCTTGGGGGGCGTTGGGGGGATGGGGCTTGGGGGGGGGCTGGGGAGTGAGGGTTGGGGGGGTTGGGGGAGTGGGGCTTGGGGGAGGTTGGGGGGTGAGGGTTGGGGGGGTGGGGCTTGGGGGGGGGGGGTTGGGGAGGGGGGGGCTTGGGGGAGGTTGGGGGGTGAGGGCTGGGGGGGTGGGGGGCGGTTGGGGGGTGAGGCTTGGGTCGGTGAAGTTACCCCCCCCCCACCCCCCTCAAGTCTGCAATGTCACACCTTTGTGTGACAATAGCCAACATGGCACCCTGCTGAGCTGGCTACTCCAAACACAGCAGGAGGTCCCAGTACAATACGGGTGTTTCCGGACCGGGAAAATTTTTCGTTTTCGGCTGGTTTACCTTACATAAATTCCCGTGCTAGCACCTGAAATACCGGGGGTATACACAGCCGTAAACCCTGTTTTTTTTGCTGTGCACATTGCTATAAGGGCTCCAAGCGAAAATGAATTTGTCTATGTCGGGGGTCGGCAACCCGCAGCTCTAGAGCCGCATGCGGCTCTTTAGCGCCTCCCTAGTGGCTCCCTGGAGCTTTTTCAAAAAATTTTGAAAATGGAAATAAATGGGGGAGGGAAATATATTTTTAGTTTTCATATGGTTTCTGTAGGAGGAGAAATATGACACAGACATTCTTAACCAATGCTGAAAAACTGTGTAGAATAAATATCACATTTCAACATTTCTGTTAACGAAGATTTTTACGGAAGAGTATCAGGGTAATGCAGGAGAAAAATATTTAAATAAATATTTATTTAAATTTCGAAATTAATGTTGAAATACAATTTCGAGAAAAAAGTCGAAATGTTGAGATTAATGTTTAAATACAATTTCAAGAATAAAGTGGAAATTTTGTCTTTTTTCTCAACATTTCAACTTTTTTCTCGACATTTCTACTTTTTTCTAAGGCTTATACAAGACTTTTCATTTTTTGCGGCTCCAGACATATTTGTTTTTTGTGTTTTTTGGTCCAATATGGCTCTTTCAACATTTTGGGTTGCCGACCCCTGGTCTATGTGAACCGTGAAAATTTGCATTCAATAAATGTACAAGTCATTTGTGCCTCAAACATGGTTCTGACAAATTTAGTGGCACGGTGGCTCGACACATGTCTCATTCATCCTGACGCACAGCAGTGTAGGAAACAGACTGCAGGCAGGCGCTGAGCATGATCAGCAGGCTCATTTATATCTAAATACAGTCAACACGTACTTTACATTGACCATTCACGATTTTATAAATCAGGATTCTTTTGTGCAGACGCCATTTTCGGCTTTTGAGCGCACGTACACTTTTTGTATGAATCTTACCCACTCTTATAAATAATGAGGCCCAAGATACTTATGGGATTAGTACTAAACAGAAAATAGACCTACAATAAAAGTACTGCAATTATGGTATCAGACAGATCCCTTAATACAATATCTGGATAAACTGTGTTTAAAAAAAAACACCTCATGTGTTTGAAATAGGCTTCAGATGTGTAAACTTGCCCTGCAATTTAAGTTTAGTTTTTTTGGGCTATGAGGAAGCAAAGTGTGGTTGAAAGTTGGTTGACCTATTTTTTAGAGAAACAGCACCACAATACAGGTCAAATACCTACCAAATTACAGTGACGTTAAGAATAGTTTTTCTTATTGTTAATAACATTCTGATGTGTAATAAGAAACAAGAATAAGAACTACTATAAAAATGAAAATGAAAAAATAGTTCCAACCAGTAGCGTGTCATTTAGACAAAATCTGAATGGTTTAGTTACCTTCCACCATATTCCTGTTAATGATTACCACAAATGACTGAAGTATCAAAAGTATCGATATTTTCATTTGAGAATCGACTTGAGAGCGTACAGATCTGATATCGGAAGTATCAATATTTCAGTATTGATCCGTACATCATACCTTATAGAGCACAAGGGTAGGATGGACCTAAACGACCCTGTCCTGTCAAGCCTGTCACCAGCCTGCGAGTCCATGGTGGTCCCTCCATCTCTACGTGAGCCGGTCCTTCGGCACCTCCACGCCGCTCACCAAGACACCTCGGTGACGGAGCGCCGCGCCCGTGCCGTAGTTTACTGTCCTGGGATGTGGAGGGACATCTGGGCCCCCAGAGACGGATGTGAGGACTGCAACCGCCATGCCTTGTCTCAGGCAGCCATTCCCCCCCTACCAACGTCACTGCCTTCTACGCTATTTGAGGCGGAATTTGCTGATTTTTCTTTCACTATAGGGGCCGCCTCTCAGGCTGGGTGGCAGTCTTGAGATCTATGAGGATCAGCTATGCCACCTCCTCACATTCTTTGCTGCTTTTGGTAAACAGAACCTAAGGAACGTTTGAGTGACGCGGGCCCAGAGTTTGTTGCTCTCAAGTCACCCGTTTTGGACGGGAAACTACTGGCCGGGAACATCCATGACTTGGTGTTTTAAAAAAAAATACCTCATGAGTTTGAATGAGAGTTCAGATGTGTTAACTTGATCTGCAAATTAAGTTTTGGTCTTTCGGGCTATGCGGAAGCAAAATGTGGTTCAAAGTTGGCTGACCTATTTTTTAGAGAAACAGCACCACAACACAGGTCAAATACCTGCCAAATTACAGTGACGTTAAGAAGAGTGTTTAATTACAGTGTCTTTAATTACGTTCCCTGTCGTGCCCGCACCTACAATTGTGTCTATGTCTCTCCTCCCTCTGTTCTTCATTCTCTCTGTCTGTTCTCTCTTTTCCTGCTCTGCCCAGCTGGCCTTCAGCAGGAGTTTCCCCCTTATGATCCAGGTCTTAAGTTCCTTCCCTCCTAGTTTTTCCTTGCCACTGTTTGTCTTAAGGTTTTTCTCCCACTAAGAGAGTTTTTACCTTCCATCGTTTATGTTTATATAATAATTACTCGGGGGCCATGTTCGGGGTCTCTGGAAAGCACCTAAAGACAACTTCTTTTGTAATAGACGCTGTATGAATAAAACTGAATTGAACTGAAAAATATGAAAAAGGTATATAAAATAACTTGCCAATATAATTATTTTTCCAGCTAAAGAGCGACAATCCAGAGCAGTTTCTTGGAAAAGAACTTAATGACTGACTGAACAGTAATTAAGTTTTCAAATAATGAAAAGATTAAAAGAAGAATCTTTCTTTTATTGTGGTTTTCATGTGTTTCCTTCTGATTTTAATATTTTACAGAAATCACTGTGTCTTCAGTTTAAATCAATCAAATCAATTCTGAGGAAGATTGTTAACTTGGACATTCACCAGGGGCCTCATTTATAAAGCTTGCGTGCGCACAAAACAGGGCTTGAAAGATGCACATGCCATCTTCTATGCAAAGGTTGGGATTTATAAAAAAAAAACGTAACGGGAAAATGTGCGTATCTTTACGCAAACTTGGATCCTAGCGCACAAACATTCTGAAGATATGGGGAACTGGCGACGCAAACGGTGAGGTGGTGAAATGAAGCCAGATTCATGTCATACTTTTAATGTCATCACATATCAGACTTATAGATCCATGTACACCCAAGCCGGCAGCTTTATAGATCTATGTGTTCCGTAAGGGAGCCATTACGCCTGTATTTGCAGTAGGTACTATGTTCATATATCAGACTTCCATCTTCAAATGGTATGGAGTGGTGAATAGCACCAGATTGATTATTTATTGTGACAAGGTGTGTAACCATCAGTCCAATTGCTGAGTAAGAATATAAATTGCGTGGTGACAGCCGTGCGTAATGCTGCACAATGGATGCGCTGGCACTGCTGGAAGGTCATGTAAATGGCAGGATCAGGATGGAGAGAGTATTTAGGGACCAGGAAGATTTCCTGGCCCATGATGATGACTGGCTAATAAGCTGATTGTGATTCCCTAGAGCAGAGTCTTGGATATCAGTGCTGAACTGGGTCCAGTGTTAGACGACCCGCCGGAATCACGCCATCCCGGTGCCAGAGCTGGGTAGAGGAGCCAAAAATTGTACTCAAGTAAAAGTACTGTTACTTCAGAATAATATGACTCAAGTAGAAGTAAAAAGTAGTCATCCAAATAATTACTTCAGTAAAAGTAAAAAAGTACTTAGTGAAAAAACTTCTCAAGTGACATGTACAGTCTTATTTGCTCAGGAGTCAATATAATATAAGTTGTAAAAACAATATCCCATGCACACTCACACACACTTATTTTTTGTCTTTATTCTTTATTATTTATATATTGCATTATTAGTTGGCCATCACTTTTGTGTAGTTTTACTTTCTGTTTTTTTGTATGTTAATCTTGACATGAAATTTTAATATCTTCGGTGGAGGCTTCAAATAAGCCCATTGGGTTTTTTGCCTCTTCCTGCACCTATAGTGTTTATCATTGATATGTCCTGTATATTTTTTAAAAACTGTGCAAAACAATAAACTAAACTAAACTAAGTACTGAGTAACTGTTGAGTAACGTCTGGACCGGCTCTTTACAGCAGGAATTAGCCGGCAGGTATGTGTTTGATTAACAATAAATAATGTTACATGTTCTGCCTAAAGCCCCTTTGAGGTACGATATAATACCTAAATTCCGTCTTTAGGTCTGGAATATCACAGCCGTCACTGAGCACTATAATGCCAGCCGTTTTGGATGGCATTATTAAAATGACCAGTCGATACATCTGGTTTCCTTACACTGTGGATGAACAGGCCAACATTAAAAGGCAATTTGCAGCAACGGGAGGTTTCCCAAATGTAATCGGGGCTATTGGCTTGTTGAAGAATAATATAAAATACAGTTCAGAAGTCCGCTGTGGTGTAGTGAGTTTTATTCAGTAAGCCGGCGGTGAGCAGACCGACACAGATCGGGTCTGAGTTGGTGTGCTGACCACGAATGGTTTGAAATCATGACTTTTATACAGTAAGTTCAAAGCACAAAAGGCAGGAATAAACAATCAAGTGAGAGACAAAAAGCAATTTACAGTCAGATGTGATCTGTGGCCAAATGCCGTTATCGGGCATTTGGCATGACTGTCACTAAGTTGTAAATTACCCCATAGGGTGTTCTCGTGATTCACGTCTGTGGCCAAATGAGTTGGTATTAACATATCAGTCAGTCAGGAACTTCGTCATATGGCATTCCCGTGGTTCAAGTCTGTGTTGAAGCCAGTTCAAAGGTGTCGGCCCTGCAGGGGGTAGGAAGCTGGAGTTTCACATCAGCCACGGTGTCACATTGCCTCATCAGGCTGCACTCACATTGCTATAAGGGCTCCGAGCGAAAATGAATTTGTCTATGTGAAGCGTAAAAATTCGCATTGAATAAATGTACAAGTCATTTGTGCCTCAAACATGGTTCTGACAAATTTAGTGGCACGGTGGCTCGACACATGTCTCATTCATCCTGACGCAGAGCAGTGTAGGAAACAGACTGCAGGCAGGCGCTGAGCATGATCAGCAGGCTTATTTATATGTAAATACAGTCATCAAGAACTTTACATTGACCATTCATGATTTTATAAATCAGGATTCTTTTGTGCACACGCCATTTTCGGCTTTTGAGCGCACGTACACTTTTAGTATGAATCCTACCCACTCTTATAAATAATGAGGCCCAAGATACTTATGGGATTAGTACTAAACAGAAAATAGGCCTACAATAAAAGTACCGCAATTATGGTATCAGACAGATCCCTTAATACAATATCTGGATAAACTGTGTTTAAAAAAAACACCTCATGTGTTTGAAATAGGCTTCAGATGTGTAAACTTGCCCTGCAATTTAAGTTTAGTTTTTTTGGGTTATGAGGAAGTAAAGTGTGGTTGAAAGTTGGTTGACCTATTTTTTAGAGAAACAGCACCACAATACAGGTCAAATACCTACCAAAGTACAGTGACGTTAAGAATAGTTTTTCTTATTGTTAATAACATTCTGATGTGTAATAATAAACAAGAATAAGAAAGTACTATAAAAATGAAAATGAAAAAATAGTTCCAACCAGCAGCGTGTCATTTAGACAAAATCTGAAAGGTTTAGTTACCTTCCACCATATTCCTGTTAATGATATACATTAGCACAAATGACTGAAGTATCAAAAGTATCGATATTTTCATTTGAGAATCGATTTTAGAGCGTACAGATCTGGTATCGGAAGTATCAATATTTCAGTATTGATCCGTACATCATACCTTATAGAGCACAAGGGTAGGATGGACCTAAACGACCCTGTCCTGTCAAGCCTGTCACCAGCCTGCGAGTCCATGGTGGTCCCTCCATCTCTACGTGAGCCGGTCCTTCAGCACCTCCACGCCGCTCACCAAGACACCTCGGTGACGGAGCGCCGCGGCCGTGCCGTAGTTTACTGTCCTGGGATGTGGAGGGACATCTGGGCCCCCAGAGACGGATGTGGGGACTGCAACCGCCATGCCTTGTCTCAGGCAGCCATTCCCCCCCTTCCATCGTCACTGCCTTCTACGCTATTTGAGGCGGAATTTGCTGATTTTTTTTCACTATAGGGGCCGCCTCTCAGGCTGGGTGACATCTATGAGGATCAGCTATGCCACCTCCTCACATTCTTTGCTGCTTTTGGTAAACAGAACCTAAGGAACGTTTGAGTGACGCGGGCCCAGAGTTTGTTGCTGTCAAGTCTCCTGTTTTGGACGAGAAACTACTGGCCGGGAACATCCATGACTTGGTGTTTTAAAAAAAACACCTCATGAGTTTGAATGAGGGTTCAGATGTGTTAACTTGATCTGCAAATTAAGTTTTGGTCTTTCGGGCTATGCGGAAGCAAAATGTGGTTCAAAGTTGGCTGACCTATTTTTTAGAGAAACGGCACCACAACACAGGTCAAATACCTGCCAAATTACAGTGACGTTAAGAAGAGTTTTTCTTATCCTTAATTACAGGACTTCCCTGTCGTGCCCGCACCTACCATTGTGTCTATGTCTCTCCTCCCTCTGTTCTTCATTAGGTCTGGGATATCACAGCCGTCACTGAGCACTATAATGCCAGCCGTTTTGGATGGCATTATTAAAATGACCAGTCGATACGCCTGGTTTCCTTACACTGTGGATGAACAGGCCAACATTAAAAGGCAATTTGCAGCAACGGCAGGTTTCCCAAATGTAATCGGTGCTATTGGCTTGTTGAAGAATAATATAATATCCAGTTCAGACGTCCGCTGTGGTGTAGTGAGTTTTATTCAGTAAGCCGGCGGTGAGCAGACCGACACAGATCGGGTCTGAGTTGGTGTGCTGACCACGAATGGTTTGAAATCATGACTTTTATACAGTAAGTTCAAAGCACAAAAGGCAGGAATAAAAAATAAAGTGAGAGACAAAAAGCAATTTACAGTCAGATGTGATCTGTGGCCAAATGCCGTTATCGGGCATTTGGCATGACTGTCACTAAGTTGTAAATTACCCCATAGGGTGTTCTCGTGATTCACGTCTGTGGCCAAATGAGTTGGTATTAACATATCAGTCAGTCAGGAACTTCGTCATATGGCATTCCCGTGGTTCAAGTCTGTGTTGAAGCCAGTTCAAAGGTGTCGGCCCTGCAGGGGGTAGGAAGCTGGAGTTTCACATCAGCCACGGTGTCACATTGCCTCATCAGGCTGCACTCACATTGCTATAAGGGCTCCGAGCGAAAATGAATTTGTCTATGTGAAGCGTAAAAATTCGCATTGAATAAATGTACAAATCATTTGTGCCTCAAACCTGGTTCTGACAAATTTAGTGGCACGGTGGCTCGACACATGTCTCATTCATCCTGACGCACAGCAGTGTAGGAAACAGACTGCAGGCAGGCGCTGAGCATGATCAGCAGGCTTATTTATATGTAAATACAGTCATCAAGAACTTTACATTGACCATTCATGATTTTATAAATCAGGATTCTTTTGTGCACACGCCATTTTCGGCTTTTGAGCGCACGTACACTTTTAGTATGAATCCTACCCACTCTTATAAATAATGAGGCCCAAGATACTTATGGGATTAGTACTAAACAGAAAATAGGCCTACAATAAAAGTACCGCAATTATGGTATCAGACAGATCCCTTAATACAATATCTGGATAAACTGTGTTTAAAAAAAACACCTCATGTGTTTGAAATAGGCTTCAGATGTGTAAACTTGCCCTGCAATTTAAGTTTAGTTTTTTTGGGCTATGAGGAAGTAAAGTGTGGTTGAAAGTTGGTTGACCTATTTTTTTGAGAAACAGCACCACAATACAGGTCAAATAACTACCAAATTACAGTGACGTTAAGAATAGTTTTTCTTATTTTTAATAACATTCTGATGTGTAATAATAAACAAGAATAAGAAAGTACTATAGAAATGAAAATGAAAAAATAGTTCCAACCAGCAGCGTGTCATTTAGACAAAATCTGAATGGTTTAGTTACCTTCCACCATATTCCTGTTAATGATATACATTACCACAAAAGACTGAAGTATCAAAAGTATCGATATTTTCATTTGAGAATCGATTTTAGAGCGTACAGATCTGGTATCGGAAGTATCAATATTTCAGTATTGATCCGTACATCATACCTTATAGAGCACAAGGGTAGGATGGACCTAAACGACCCTGTCCTGTCAAGCCTGTCACCAGCCTGCGAGTCCATGGTGGTCCCTCCATCTCTACGTGAGCCGGTCCTTCGGCACCTCCACGCCGCTCACCAAGACACCTCGGTGACGGAGCGCCGCGGCCGTGCCGTAGTTTACTGTCCTGGGATGTGGAGGGACATCTGGGCCCCCAGAGACGGATGTGGGGACTGCAACCGCCATGCCTTGTCTCAGGCAGCCATTTCCCCCCTACCATCGTCACTGCCTTCTACTCTATTTGAGGCGGTACTTGCTGATTTTTCTTTCACTATAGGGGCCGCCTCTCAGGCTGGGTGGCGGTCTTGACATCTATGAGGATCAGCTCTGCCACCTCCTCACATTCTTTGCTGCTTTTGGTAAACAGAACCTAAGGAACCTTTGAGTGACGCGGGCCCAGAGTTTGTTGCTGCCCCAGACCTGTCAAGTCTCCTGTTTTGGACGGGAAACTACTTGCCGGGAACATCCATGACTTGGTGTTTAAAAAAAACATCATGAGTTTGAATGAGAGTTCAGATGTGTTAACTTGATCTGCAAATTAAATTTTGGTCTTTCGGGCTATGCGGAAGCCAAATGTGGTTCAAAGTTGGCTGACCTATTTCTTAGAGAAACGGCACCACAACACAGGTCAAATACCTGCCAAATTACAGTGACGTTAAGAAGAGTTTTTCTTGTCATTAATTACAGTACGTTCCCTGTATTGCCCGCACCTACCATTGTGTCTATATCTCTCCTCCCTCTGTTCTTCATTCTCTCTGTCTGTTCTCTCTTTTCCTGCTCTGCCCAGCTGGCCTTCAGCAGGAGTTTCCCCCTTATGATCCAGGTCCTAGTCAAAGTTTCTTCCCTCCTAGTTTTTCCTTGCCACTGTTTGTCTTAAGGTTTTTCTCCCACTAGGAGAGTTTTTACCTTCCATCGTTTATGTCAAGTAAAAGTACTGTTGCTTCAGAATAATATGACTCAAGTAGAAGTAAAAAGTAGTCATCCAAATAATTACTTGAGTAAAAGTAAAAAAGTACTTGGTGAAAATACTACTCAAGTACTGAGTAACTGTTGAGTAACGTCTGGACCGGCTCTTTACAGCAGGAATTAGCCGACAGGAATGTGCTTAATTAGCAATAAATAATGTTACATGTTCTGCCTAAAGCTCCTTTGAGGTACGATATAATATCTAAATTCCGTCTTTAGGTCTGGGATATCACAGCCGTCACTGAGCACTATAATGCCAGCCGTTTTGGATGGCATTATTAAAATGACCAGTCGATACATCTGGTTTCCTTACACTGTGGGAGAACAGGCCAACATTAAAAGGCAATTTGCAGCAACGGCAGGTTTCCCAAATGTAATCGGTGCTATTGGCTTGTTGAAGAATAATATAATATCCAGTTCAGACGTCCGCTGTGGTGTAGTGAGTTTTATTCAGTAAGCCGGCGGTGAGCAGACCGACACAGATCGGGTCTGAGTTGGTGTGCTGACCACGAATGGTTTGAAATCATGACTTTTATACAGTAAGTTCAAAGCACAAAAGGCAGGAATAAACAATCAAGTGAGAGACAAAAAGCAATTTACAGTCAGATGTGATCTGTGGCCAAATGCCGTTATCGGGCATTTGGCATGACTGTCACTAAGTTGTAAATTACCCCATAGGGTGTTCTCGTGATTCACGTCTGTGGCCAAATGAGTTGGTATTAACATATCAGTCAGTCAGGAACTTTGTCATATGGCATTCCCGTGGTTCAAGTCTGTGTTGAAGCCAGTTCAAAGGTGTCGGCCCTGCAGGGGGTAGGAAGCTGGAGTTTCACGTCAGCCACGGTGTCACATTGCCTCATCAGGCTGCACTCACATTGCTATAAGGGCTCCGAGCGAAAATGAATTTGTTTATGTGAAGCGTAAAAATTCGCATTGAATAAATGTACAAGTCATTTGTGCCTCAAACATGGTTCTGACAAATTTAGTGGCACGGTGGCTCGACACACGTCTCATTCATCCTGACGCACAGCAGTGTAGGAAACAGACTGCAGGCAGGCGCTGAGCATGATCAGCAGGCTTATTTATATGCAAATACAGTCAACACGTACTTTACATTGACCATTCACGATTTTATAAATCAGGATTCTTTTGTGCACACGCCATTTTCGGCTTTTGAGCGCACGTACACTTTTAGTATGAATCCTACCCACTCTTTTATAAATGAAGCCCCAGATACTTATGGGATTAGTACTAAACAGAAAATAGACCTACAATAAAAGTACTGCAATTATGGTATCAGACCGATCCCTTAATACAATATCTGGATAAACTGTGTTTAAAAAAAACACCTCATGTGTTTGAAATAGGCTTCAGATGTGTAAACTTGCCCTGCAACTTAAGTTTAGTTTTTTTGGGCTATGAGGAAGTAAAGTGTGGTTGAAAGTTGGTTGACCTATTTTTTAGAGAAACAGCACCACAATACAGGTCAAATACCTACCAAATTACAGTGACGTTAAGAATAGTTTTTCTTATTGTTAATAACATTCTGATGTGTAATAATAAACAAGAATAAGAACTACTATAAAAATGAAAATGAAAAAATAGTTCCAACCAGCAGCGTGTCATTTAGACAAAATCTAAAAGGTTTAGTTACCTTCCACCATATTCCTGTTAATGATATACATTAGCACAAATGACTGAAGTATCAAAAGTACAGATATTTTAATTTGAGAATCGATTTTAGAGCGTACAGATCTGGTATCGTAAGTATCAATATTTCAGTATTGATCCGTACATCATACCTTATAGAGCACAAGGGTAGGATGGACCTAAACGACCCTGTCCTGTCAAGCCTGTCACCAGCCTGCGAGTCCATGGTGGTCCCTCCATCTCTACGTGAGCCGGTCCTTCGGCACCTCCACGCCGCTCACCAAGACACCTCAGTGACGGAGTGCCACGCCCGTACCGTAGTGTACTGTCCTGGGATGTGGAGGGACATCTGGGCCCCCAGAGACGGATGTGGGGACTGCAACCGCCATGCCTTGTCTCAGGCAGCCATTTCCCCCCTACCAACGTCACTGCCTTCTACGCTATTTGAGGCGGAATTTGCTGATCTTTTTTTCACTATAGGGGCCGCCTCTCAGGCTGGGTGGCGGTCTGGAGATCTATGAGGATCAGCTCTGCCACCTCCTCACATTCTTTGCTGCTTTTGGTAAACAGAACCTAAGGAACTTTTGAGTGACGCGGGCCCAGAGTTTGTTGCTGTCAAGTCTCCCGTTTTGGACGGGAAACTACTGGCCGGGAACATCCATGACTTGGTGTTTTAAAAAAAACACCTCATGAGTTTGAATGAGGGTTCAGATGTGTGAACTTGATCTGCAAATTAAGTTTTGGTCTTTCGGGCTGTTGGACTATTGGACTAATATGATTATGAATTCATGACATATGTGAGTGGGTGAACATTTCTCTTGGGCCAGTAAAGGGCCGAAGCCAAGCCAAAGTTTATGCTGCATGACTCCAGACCAGATAACAGACTCCATGGGGTTTACGACACCTGGGAGGGGGGTCAGACGTAGTATAGCCCCCACAAACCCAGCAGGGTTCCTGCCAGACCTGAGAGGGGGAACAAAGGAAAGCCAACGCAAAGGGACAAGAGAACAGACTCCATGGGGTTACGACACCAGGGGGGTTCAGACGCAGTGGAGCCCCCAGGAAACCAGTCGTGCGAGTCCTGAAGGGGGGGACTGTCCCTCACAGTAGAACCGCCCCCAAGCCCAAAAGCGGGGAGCACCCAATCATCTGGCCAGGGGCTGGTGACGTCACGCAGCCCGCGGAACTCAAACTCCTGTCCTGCCGAGCGCTCGCTCTCTCTCCCTCAGCCAGCGGACCGGACAAGACGTGCCTGCCGACCGAGGCAGCCGCGGCCGCATCTACCCATTTATTCCTGAGCACTGCGACGAGACGGGGGGGGGGGGGGGGGGGAGCCGCTTCGAGCCTGGAGCGCACCACGGAGCGCACTGCGCTCCCGACTTTCTCTCCCTATAATTTCTCTCTCCGCTCTAAGTTTCTCTCCCGAGGAGGGGCCTCATCCTCCTCTCAGCCTGCCAGCTCAGCCTGAGGAGCACCCAGCCACCTGTGTCCGTGAGGCCCACACGCTCATCAGCCCGGACGGGAGCCCCCACGTCCGACGAGTGGACGAGACCCCGCGCGCACCGAGATGCCGTGATAGGCTCCGTTGACCAGGGCGGGATCGCCCGGCTGCTGCACGCTGCACCCCTGTCTTTTTATTTCTTCAGAGTCGAAGGAGAAGAGAGAGAGACGAGAGACTGCTGGGACTGAAAGCCGAGAGAAACGAGGCCGCATCGGACTGGAACCCCCGACAGAACCCGCAGCCCAGATCCAGAATCCAGAGGAGACGTGAGGCTGTGTTTGGGCGATCAGTCAGTTAGAACGGTGTAAAGCTGAATTTATGTTTAATGAGATTACTGTATGCGTATTACTGTACGTTATCATTATTGTGTTTTTTATCATCTTTATTATTATTGCTTTGATTTATTTTTCATTCCGTGCATTTAACTTTCATTTCATTTCTATTGATGTTTTTCTAGTTAATTAATGGTTTTATAATAACGTAGTGTGCCATCAGGATTTTATTTGGGTATTTATTTACACCTGCTTTGATACCCGTATGTAAATAAATTCTGATTGATTTTTAATGAGTGGTTTCTGTTGTTTCATGCAATTTGGTCACAATTGGTTTGTTTGACAGAGCTCAGAGCTCGAACTGCACGCCTTCAATTACTGTATTAGGCAAAAACCTTAATTTCTGAGACTGATTTTCTGCTGTTAAAAGTTATCATTTCCCTGGATTAAGGCCCAGGGTGGTGCCCCGAGGATTTTATTTATCATATTGGTCATTCAATTTGATAAATAGTCAACTTTATTAATTATTAATAATTATTAATAAAATTATTAATAACCCTTCGATAACTGGAGAGCCAAGCTACCTGAGTTGCACAACAAGGTTATGCGGAAGCCAAATGTGGTTGAAGTTGGTTGACCTATTTTTTAGAGAACAAAGGAGGAAAACTCCTGCGGTGGATAAAACGGTCTGCAGTTAACAAAAAGTGTCTCTAAGTGAGGGCTGCAAGAGTCTTTCAACACTGTAACATGTACAGTTGTGGTTTTCATGTGTTTCCTTCTGATTTTAATGTTTTACAAAAATCATTGTGTCTTCAGTTTAAATCATCAAATCAATTCTGAGGAAGATTGTTAGGACATTTGGACATTTACCAGATACTTTATTACTAAACAGAAAATAGGCCTATGATAAAAGTACCACAATTATGGTATCAGACAGAGCGATTAATACAATATCTGCATTAACTGGGTTTAAAAAAACACCTCATGAGTTAATCCTAAGGTTTCTTTTTTCCAGACAAAGTTCCGACTTCTTACCTTCCATCTGACAGTTTTGGCGGATCTCCCGCCTTCCTCACGGAAGGTAAGAAGTAGGAACTTTGTCTGGAAAAAAGAAACCTTAGGATATGTATCCGAAGACATAATTAACACAATACAACTACCTCATGAGTTTGAATGAGGGTTCAGATGTGTAAACTTGATCTGCAAATTAAGTTTTGGTCTTTTTGGGCTATGAGGAAGCCAAATGTGGTTGAAAGTTGGTTGACCTATTTTTTAGAGAAACAGCATCCACAACACAGGTCAAATACCTACCAAATTACAGTGACGTTACGAAGAGTTTTTCTTATTGTTAATAACGTTCTGATGTGTAATTTTAAAATTGAAAGGGGGGCGTTGTTGGTACACTTAACGGAGAGTTGGCATGTAATCATCTTTGTTATAGAGGCTGTCATTACCTCGGGGAGAGACTTGACTCATGCCTTGAAGTTAGAAAATGTCAAATGTCAAATGCCAATGACATGTGACGGTGAGAATACTGGCGTGCCAGTTCTGATGAAAACAAATGTAAGGTGTGTCAATCAAGGCATACTTAGCATCCTTTTAAATGAGACATCTCGCTCCATTTCCTTACAGGATTAAAGAAATGTCTAATTTCCTGGTTGAAAATAAACATACCGCCCAAAACCAATGACTGAGTGAACAGTCATTTGGCAGTTATTTCGCTCACTGAACCCAGATTTAAATAGTAGCAAACAGTAAATAGACAAATGTGGCTCTTATTAACATATATAAAATTAAAAAAGTGAAAGATGCAGCAGTATGAGGTAGATATGGTTATCGAAAGGGTCATTGTTACAGCATATGATTGTGGTTATTAGTACTATTATTATTATTGCACAGGGATTGATTTCTCTGAGACTCTATGAGTGATGAGAGTTTATCAGAGCAACAGTTTGGGGGAAGAAACTGTCTCTGAGTCTGGAGGTTTTAGCGTACAGAGCTCTGTAGCGCCGTCCAGAGGGGAGGAGTTCAAACAGACTGTGTTCTGGGTGTGAGGGGTCTGGTCCTGGTCCTGGGTGTGAGGGGTCTGCAGAGATGCTACCTGCCCGTTTCCTGGTCCTGGACCGGTACAGGTCCTGGATAGATGGGAGGTTAGTCCCAACTATCCTCTCTGCAGACCTAATTGTCCTTGGCAGTCCGTGTCTAGTTTGGTCGATCCAAACCAGACAGTGATGGACATGCAGAGGACAGACTGGATGATGCAGAGTAGAAGGTGATCAACAGCTGCTGTGGCAGGTTAAACTTCCTGAGCTGACGCAGGAAGTACAACCTTTGCTGAGCTTCTTTCTGACGGAGTTGATGTGGGTGCTCCACTTCAGGTCCCGGGAGATGGTGGATCCCAGGAACCTGAAGGAGTCTGTGGTGGAGACAGTGCTGTTGAATTCAATTCAATTCAATTTTATTTATATAGCGTCTAATACAACAAAAGTTGTCTCCAGACGCTTTCCAGAGATCCAGAACATGAACATAAACATAAACATAAACCCCCGAGCAATTATTACATAAACAATGGCAGGTAAAAACTCCCCTAGTGGGAGAAAAGCCTTAAGCCAAACAGTGGCAAGAAAAAACTCCCCTTTAGGAGGGAAGAAACCTTGAGCAGGACCTGGATCATAAGGGGGGACCCTCCTGCCAAGGGCCAGACTGGGGGGTGAGGGACGTTAACAGCACAGCAGGCATGTGGAAGCAGCAACAGGATGGGGACCGCAGGCCAGCACGCAGCTCCCGAAGCTCCGGCCCAATCAGCAAGCCCCAGGTTAGGTTCAGGGTCGGGGAAAGGTTGAGAAGGGGCAGGGCCAGGGAGAGGAGTCTTGACGGACAAATCTCTCCCCCGCCTTACGCAGCAGGTTCCGGTGTTGTGCATTCAGAGATGCTCTTCGCCACCGGCAGAGGATGCTGCACCATGTACAAAAGAGAAAAAAGAGAAAAGGAGGAAGGTTGACGGGGGGGGTTGGCGGAGTGTCAGTGGGTTTTTCCTGAAGTCCACTGTCATCTTCACGAGTTCAGCTCCAGGTGGTTCTGACTGCACCAGTGGACCAGCTGTTCCACCTCCTGTCGGTAGACGGACTCGTCACCCTCCCGGATCAGGCCGATGATGGTTGTGTCGTACTGCAGGAGCTTCACAGAAGAGTCCACTGAGGTGCAGTCGTTGGTGTAGAGGGAGAACAGCAGTGGCGAGAGGACGCACCCCTGGGGGGCGCCAGTGCTGATGGTCCGGGTGCTGGATGTGATGCTCCCCAGCCTCACCTGCTGCTCAAAGGATTCCATGACCACTGATGTCAGGGCGAAAGGCCTGTAGTCATTTATGGCACTTTTCCACTAGTACCTACTAAGCCCAGCTCGGCTTGCCTCCACTTGGTTTGACGCTTTCCCACTAGGGGTCCGGCTGTGCCGAGTAGATATTTTTCTGTATCTATTCTGCCGAGGTTCTGAGTCGGGCTGCATCTGACATCATCAAACTACACGCCACCGATTGGTCGGGGGGTTGGGAGTCAGACGTGATCCAACTCTGAGGTGCAGATGTTCATAAACCTGGTGACTGAAGAGAGAATTAAAAAGGGATCTAGACGGGCGATAAGGAACGACCAGATCTACCAGGCGCTCTGTCACTTCATAGCTGCTCAGATACCAACAGACCAGGGGTCGGCAACCCGCAGCTCCAGAGCCACATCTTTAGTGCTGCCCTAGTGGCTCCTGGAGCTTTTTCAAAAATGTTTGACCTTTTTTTTCCTTTTTTTCTTCTTTTTTTTCTACTTTTTTTCTTCCTTTTTCCTTTTTTATTCTCGACATTTCTGCTTTTTTCTCGAAATTTAGAATTTTTTCTCGACATTTTGACTTTTTTCTCGACATTTTGACTTTTTTCTCGAGATTGTACTTCAACATTAATCTTGACATTTCAAATTTTTTCTCAACATTTGACTATTTCCTCGACATTACGACTTTTGTCTCAACATTTTGACTTTTTTCTCGACATTTTGCCTTTCGCCATTTGCCTTCATTCTAAGGCTTATACATACTTTTCATTTCCAGACATATTTGTTTTTTGTGTTTTTGGTCCAATAGGGCTCTTTCAACATTTTGGGTCGCCGACCCCTGGCCTAGACAAACAAAAAAAAATTTAAAAACGTCACCGCTTGAAGCTTCTCTCTCTCTCATTTTTTAACTTGATATCGAACACAAGCCACACACCCAGCGGCACATCTATCATCTCCTCCATGTTCTACATATTTAGTGTTGTTGTCTTCTTCGTTTACATCACACAATCAAATAGGTCACAGCAGCTTTGATCCAACCCGCCTAATTCTGCTCCAGGTGCTGAATTGTTATGGGAAAGAAACTAGGCCAAGTGAGTCGAGCTCACGTTGCCGCTGCCTCTCTTTGTGACACACGGCAGTGACATAGCATGGGCGGCGGTACATCCAACTGCCTTCAAGTGCAGCCTGGGGCGCAGCTGTGCGGTGCCCCGCAAGCTAAGAGAGACAACTGCGCTATGGGCAAAGCTTCTTGCGGAGGAGTGAGGAAACACGTGACCAATCAGTAACTTTAGACAACTTAATTAGTCTGCACACACATGTCATCACAAAAACTAGTGTAGGATGTCAAAGTGTCATGCAGGTCTGTGGCTGCAGCTTCAAAAACACTCCAGTCCGTGCAGTCAAAGCAGGCCTGAAGCTTCAGCTTTGACTCCTCTGTCCACTTCTTCCCAGTCCTCACTACAGGCTTAGAGGTTTTTAATTTCGGCCTGTATGTCGGGATCAGATGAAGCAGGCAGTGGTCAGAGTGTCCTAAAGCTGCGCGGGGAACAGAGCGGTATGCGTCCTTAATTACTGTGTAACAGTGGTCCAGAGTCTGCGTGTCCCTGGTGGGGTACGTAACATGCTGCCTGTATTTAGGAAGTTTGTGGGTGAGGTTTGCTCTGTTGATATCCCCAAAACAATGAACAGTTTTTTTTCCAGATCCGTTATCTGGTCGGCCAGCAGCTGAGTGGCTTACAATTCAATTAAATGTATTTATTTGATGACAGGGCCTGTACATGTTAATGAACACGAGTGTAAACTTGTATGTTTATAGCCATAGGCTAATTTCCACAATTCGTCCCTGTGGCAAATCAATGCCCAACATAAAACATATAATCAGACACCAGCAAACAAGGAAGACAAGATATAGCAACGAAAGACAACATTTAAAAACACGACTAAGCTAGATAAAATCAATAAGAAATAAAAACATGTTACAATTGACACCAGTATGTGACCGTCATGTTTAAAGTGCTAAGTGCTTAAGTTCAAGAGATTTAAAGTGTCAATGCAGATTACACATCGTCCCATTATTTCTTTAAAGTGCTCCAATTTTCTTTAAAGTGCTCCAATGCTCAGATGTATAAAGTGCTAATGCATGTTGCACATTGATTCTTTTTTTTTTTGCATTTTAATTGCTTTTAGTGCTCAAAGTTGTAAAGTGCTGATGCATATTGCATTTGCCCTATTGCACTTATTGCACAAGTTGAAATTATTGCATACATATTTATTATGTATGGACCATTATACATATACATATATACTGAAGGTATATAATAATACAGCGACGGGTCACGACAGAGAGAGAAAAGGGGGAAAAAAAAAAACAAAAAAAAAACAACTAAATTAGCAATTAATGTCCACACCTTTGGCTTCAGTCACACACGCGTGCGGCGGGATGTAGAAGGCGACCAGAACAAAGGAGGAAAACTCCTGCGGTGGATAAAACGGTCTGCAGTTAACAAAAAGTGTCTCTAAGTGAGGGCTTGTCTTCAGTTTAAATCAATCAAATCAATTCTGAGGAAGATTGTTAGGACATTTGGACATTTACCAGATACTTTAGTACCAAACAGAAAATAGGCCTACAATAAAAGTACCACAATTATGGTGTCAGACAGAGCGATTAATACAATATCTGCATAAACTGGGTTTATAAAAACACCTCATTAGTTTGACTGAGGGTTCGGATGCGTAAACTTGCTCTGCAACTTAAGTTTCGGTGTTTCGGGCTATGAGGAAGCAAAATGTGGTTGAAAGTTGGTTTTAGAGAAACAGGATCCACAACACTTTCACTGAATTAAACAAAAGAAAATTAAAAAAATAACTTTATCCAGACAAACATTTTGGCTGTGCTGGACATCCCCAATGAAGGTTTATTATTTTCTAAACCACTTTTCAGCATATTCAATCATTACATAATGTGCCCTTAAAAAGTTTCATGGTTCTACTTTGATACATGTGGTTAAGAACGTACCGTACACGCCACCTTAGTTTTGAGCTCTGATTTGTTTCTGCCAATAAATGATAAATGTTTATTATTTATTGAGTTTGTTTCGGGGTAGAGGAGTTTTTCTTCTTTTTAATTACGTTCTGATGTAACTGTACAATTGAAAGGGGGCGTTGTTGGTAGACTTGAGGGAGAGTTGGCAGGTAACAGGGAAAGACTTGACTCATGCATTGAAGCGTAGAAAGTTATACAAGTCAAATCAAATGTCACTGATAGGCTTTCATGATTGGATGGTGAGAATACTGCCGTGCGAGTTCTGATGAAAACAAATTTAAGGTGTGTCGATTAAATCATTCTTAACATCCTTTTTAAATGAGACATCACGCTCCATGTCCTTGTGGGCTTAAAGAAATGTTTTATTTCCTGGTTGAAAATAAACATACAGCCCAAAACCAAAATAGAAACCTTTTCAATCATGTTTGCGGTTCTGATCATATCAACCTTTTCTAAGAACACCATTCCTGCCATTTTACTGTTTCTTGATTTGATTTGCTTGGGTCGGGCTTCCTCCTACATTCAAAAACATGCATGTTGCAGGTTTACTGGCCACTTGAGAGACGGGCACTGATGCCATCAGGACCTGCAGCTTTGTCATGATAGTTGCTCCAGCAGTAATTCACTGGTGGATGTGGGGGGTCTCTGGGAATCACGGGTTAACTAAGGGGAGTGGGGATTAGGGATGGGCGGTATGGACTAAAAGATTTATCGCGATAATTTCTGGCATTTATCCCGATAACGATAAAAAAAATAACAATACAAAAACGTCATCAACAGGATTTTTTCTCTTTCTTTCTTTTTAGGCTAATTTCTTTCTTTCTTTCTTTCTTTCTTTCTTTCTTTCTTTGTTTCTTTCTTTCTTTCTTTCTTTCTTTCTTTCTTTCTTTCTTTCTTTCTTTCTTTCTTTCTTTCTTTCTTTCTTTCTTTCGGGCTCATTTCTTTCCTTCTTTCTTTCTTTCTTGGCTCATTTCTTTCTTTCTTTCTTTCTTTCTTTCTTTCTTTCTTTCTTTCTTTCTTTCTTTCTTTCTTTCTTTCTTTCTTTCTTTCTTTCTTTCTTTCTTTCTTTCTCTTTCTTTCTTTCTTTCTTTCTTTCTTTCTTTCTCTTTCTTTCTTTCTTTCTTTCTTTCTTTCTTTCTTTCTTTCTTTCCTTTTAGGCTAATTTCTTTCTTTAGGCTCATTTCTTTCTTTCTTTCTTTCTAGGCTCATTTCTTTCTTTCTTTCTTTTTAGGCTAATTTCTTTCTTTCTTTCTTTCTTTCTTTTTAGGCTCATTTCTTTCTTTCTTTCTTTCTTTTTAGGCTCATTTCTTTCTTTCTTTCTTTCTTTCTAGGCACATTTCTTTCTTTCTTTCTTTTTAGGCTAATTTCTTTCTTTCTTTCTTTCTTTCTAGGCACATTTCTTTCTTTCTTTCCTTTTAGGCTAATTTCTTTCTTTCTTTCTTTCTTTCTTTCTTTCTTTTTAGGCACATTTATTTCTTTCTTTCTTTCTTTTTAGGCTAATTTCTTTCTTTCTTTCTTTTTAGGCTAATTTCTTTCTTTCTTTCTTTCTTTCTTTCTTTCTTTTTAGGCACATTTATTTCTTTCTTTCTTTCTTTTTAGGCTAATTTCTTTCTTTCTTTCTTTCTTTCTTTCTTTTTAGGCTCATTTCTTTCTTTCTTTCTTTCTTTCCTTTTAGGCTCATTTCTTTCTTTCTTTCTTTCTTTCTTTCTTTCTTTCTTTCCTTTTAGGCTCATTTCTTTCTTTCTTTCAGGCTCATATTTTTCTTTCTTTCTCGCTCATTTCCTTCCTTCCTTCCTTCCTTCCTTCCTTCCTTCCTTCCTTCCTTCCTTCCTTCCTTCCTTCCTTCCTTCCTTCCTTCCGTACGTTGTGCGTTGATTTAACGCAGAACCATAAATCAGCTTTACACAAAAACATCATCAACGGGAATTTATCGTTTTTACCGCAAGATGACAAATTCTTATCATGGGGAATTTTTTTGACGGTTTATCGTGAACGGTAAAATATCGCCCATTCCTAGTGGGGATAAAGTGGTGTCTAATGAGGCTTATTGCAAAATTATGGACAGAATTATGTGTGTATTATGTCTATGGAAGGGTGCATGTATATGGTAGTATGTATCTGAATGCTTATGTATGCATGTATGTGTAGATGAGTGTATATGTATGTACATGTATGTATGTGTATACAGGTATAAATAAGTGCATATATATGTATGTATGTATGCACAGCAATGTATACTGTATATAGGTGGGTTTGGTGTGTGTGGATGAATGTATGCACGTGTGTAAATATGAACATCTTGATGCTGTTAAGCCGAGATAGGCCAGTTTTATTTATTTTTTTCATGTAGTTATTTTGTTTTGTTTTTTTAAATCTTGCACTATAGCGGTTACATTGTGTTAAAAGGGTAGACAAAATAAGCTTTGGTTTCAGTCTACACCTTTTGGTCCTTGCTTGATATACATGCAAAAAACTTTGTATTGACTACTGATTTCTATAAACGTGACCAAATAAACATATCAAATCAAATCCAAATCAAATCAGGTGACTAGGGAAGTGCGAGTGTAGAAGGTGTCGTGTGGTGTCTCAAGGTGTTTTCTGGCCAGCCAAGGAACATAATCCCTCCAGCGTGTCCCCAGATCTTCCCCAAGGTCTCCTCCCAGTGGGAAGTGCCCGGAAAACCTCCCCAGGGAGGCGTCCAGGAGGAATCCTAACCTTAACCCGGGCTTGAACGTGTTTCAAGATCTTTGGAGAGATCGTAGAACAACTCCACCAATGCTCCCTGTGCAACCGAATGGACCTGAGAGGTCCTGCAAAGAAGAATGGGAGGAACTCCAGCTTGTAGCATCATACTTGTAATTGATGTTCAAGATTTCATTGAGCAAAGACTGAAGAATCTTGCATTTTATATTTATGTTCTTTATTTTTACAGAAGTTTGCAAACATAAGAAAAAAAAAATCAAAATCAAAAAATGAAAAATCAAAATCAAAAAAAGAGTATTAGGGCCAGGCAGGAGAAAAAAGTCGAAATGTCAAGATTAATGTTGAAATACAATTTAGAGAAAAAAGTCGAAATGTATTTCAACTTCATTCTCGAAATTTCAACTTTATTCACGAAATTTCAACTTTATTCACAAAATTTCAACTTTATTCACAAAATTTCGACTTTATTCACGAAATTTCGACTTTTTTATTTCGAAATTGTATTTCAACATTAATCTCGAAATTTTGACTTTTTTCTGGACATTTCGACTTTTTTCTCAAAGTGCACAATAAAAAAAAATCTTCCCCTCCCAAATATTTTTTCTCCTGCCTGGCCCTAATACTCTTCCGTAATTGTGAGTAGACCCTTGTGGAGGTAAATTAATCAAATAAATTTTTGAATATGGCTGTAAAATAACAAAATATAACAAAATCTACAACTGGACGCCTCACAGTTGACAGCACATGTCAAGAGTACAAACCAAATCGTGAAGTCTGAGAAGTTGTCTCTAAACCTCTGAAACAGGATTGTGTCCAGGCCCAGATCTGGGAACGGTTACAGAAACATTTCTGCAGCACTGAAGGCTCCAATGAGACAGCAGCCATTTGTAGGGAGAGAAGGGATGAGATTCTCCACTCCCAGTCATCCCTGACTTCTACAGGTTCTGCCTATTTTAAAGACGTATTTCATAGGTTTACACTGCCTATCCCTTAAAATGAGAAATACTTCTGCTACTATATAACAAGTGAAAATAAAACCATCATTTAGTAAAAGGCAGATACATTCATTTACTGTATTAAGCATTATATACACACAGCATTAAAAGGGGTTCTGAATTTCTCTACAGGGTCATTTTTTAGGGTCTTATCCTAAAGATTGAGAACCTCTGGTGTAAAAATTGTGTACTTTCATGTAAATACTCAAACTCAGCCTTAAACAAGGATTGCTTCAATATTCAAAGTGGGAAGGAGGAAGATACGCGCTTTAAGTAATGGTACAAAATTGAAGGTGTGCTTGTTTTTTTTCCTTGGCATTCTTTAAGGTAAGTCTTTTGTTTCTTACATGCTTCACAAGAAGAAAGAATTTATATGCTGTGAAGATACATTTTAGGGCAGTTTAGGGCGTGGAATCGTCAAACTTGACGTCACAACAGCCTCCAGCGAAAAACCTGGGTCTTTATAACCACTCCCTTTTCTTTTGAAACAGGGTGAAGGTTGATTTGCTTGACTGGATTCTGAGTTATTGACTCAGCCCTTTTCGCTGAAATATGAGAAAATACACATGAATATGTAAATTTAAATGTAAATTTATACAGCATTTATTTATTTTTATCATTCAGGATTCATAAATGATATAATGACTCTGAGAGTGCAGTTTCTGCAGTGGTGTCAAGAAATGACTAATGGGAGTGGATTCTTTGATTTCTGCAGCGAGTATCAACACAATCCAGCTACTTTTACCAAGTGAGAAGCTACCAGCAAATGGTGCAAATTATAACCCAAAGTTAATACAATTAAAATCAGTGTATTAGTACTGATAAAATGCAAACACATAAAAAGTTTCTAAGGCTTTAGTCAAGACAGCAGACTATATAAAACTTCCCTTTCCTTAGGAAGTTCATGGAAAAAGCAGTTTTTCAACAGCTATACAACCTCTTGACACTAAATGACTGTTTTGATGTCTTCCAGTCCGGCCAGACCACAGCACTAAAGCTTGAGTTATGGTTCTGCGTCGACACGTACCACACGCTGTAGGCACGGCGTCATTTCGACGCAGAACCATAACTCAAGCTTTAGACCACACGCCGTCACTGACGCCGTCACTGACGCGTACCTCCCGAAAATTGTAACTACGCGTCAAGGCGACGCAGACCACACGCAGACGAGAGGGCTGTGATTGGTTCACTTGGTAGCAACGCATTTCCGGTTTCCGGTTTGAAGCAGTCGTGAACTTTCAGCGCTCTTTTCTTCGTGTATGTGTGATTTTTTTTCTTTTGTTTTTTTCCACAATAGTTGTCCTTATCTCTTTGATTCACTGTGACCGGAAAAAGTCGGATAAACCATTCAGGAAAAGATTGCGAATTAGCGGTCACGGGGGGTACTGCACTGCGGAGAAATGGAGTGACGGAGAAGTCCGAAGGGTTCACGACGGCGTCACGGTGACGGCGTGTGCTCTGCGTTGGTTTGACGCAGAACCGTAATTCAGGCTTAAGACAGCGCTAGTAAAGGCTGTGAACGACATTTACCCCAATACTGATAGTGGCAACTTCTCAGTCTTGGGGGACCCGGGTTCAAGCCCCGGAATGGCAACCAACATGAACCATGTTGCAATTAGGTCTTAACCCTAATTGCTCCATGGTGTGTGTGTCTCAGATGTAAGCCGCTTTGGATTAAAGTGTCTGCTAAATGACAGCAGTAGTAAATCACAACATCTTGATAGACCGGTTGAAGAACTCGGTAGGACTTTTTGGCAAAGCACTTACTGGTTGGATTCCTATCAAAAGGTGTTACAATAACTACTGTATACAGATGACACACAAATCTAAATAACCATCTCACCAGGAGACAATATTCCAATTCAAACATTTATCAAATGCATTGATCAAATCAAATCGAACTTGATTTACATAGCACTTTTCATACATGAGAAACGCAAAGTGCTTTACATAATAAAATCCCGCATCTAGTCATTTTGACACACATCCTGACTTTAATACCCACAAACACACACACACACACACACACACATACACAGTTGTAGATCACATAAGATATCCATATGCTACTAGATTCTTCCTTTTTTTCTTTTATATTTCCAAACATCTACTACACCACATCTGTCTTTTTTTAAGAGTTTAATTTCCCCTAAATGTATTTGAAATGACCGGAAATTAACATCAGAGGGGCTGTTTCTCAAAAGTAAGATTCAGGAATCCTTTGTCAAGCCAGGTGTACATAATGTGTGTACATAATCCAGTTATATATATATATATATATATATATATATATATATATATATATATATATATATATATATATATATATATATATACATACATACATACAAACATACACTACTATACCTACATGTATGTATATACGTACAGTGGGGCAAAAAAGTATTTAGTCAGACACCAGTTGTGCAAGTTTTCCCACTTAAAAAGATGAGAGGCCTGTCATCACAGGTAGGCTATATCTCCAGAAAAAATCAACAACACAGTCACATACTTTGTTATATACCCTTTGTTGGCAATGACAGGGGTCAAACGTTTCCTGTAAGTCTTCACAAGGTTTCCACACCCTGTTGCTGGTATTTTGGCCCATTCCTCCATGCAGATCTCCTCTAGATCCGTGATGTTTTGGGGCTGTCGCTGGGCAACACGACTATAAAACTCCCTCCAAAGATTTTCTGAGGTATTGAGATGCGGTTAGGCTAGGCCA
The DNA here is from genome assembly GCF_033807715.1 of Cololabis saira. Lineage (NCBI taxonomy): Eukaryota > Metazoa > Chordata > Actinopteri > Beloniformes > Belonidae > Cololabis > Cololabis saira. The sequence goes on from NC_084601.1 coordinate 37,273,442, forward strand.
CTCCAGGACATTCGCATGCTTCCTAGGAAGCCACTCCTTCTTTGCCCAGCGGTGTGTTTGGTAACATTGCCATGCTGAAAGACCCAACCACGTTTCATCTTCAATGCCCTTGTTGACTCAAAATCTCACGATACATGGCCCCATTGAGAGGCATCGCAGGTCCTTCCTCCCCGCTGCCATAAGACTGTACAACCAGGCCTGCTCTCAGTAGTTTATGGACAATAACACGTGCAATAATAATAATAACAAGATGTGCAATACCATATGTGCAATATCTGTCTGTCTACCTCACACATCATTCATTCTTTCCCTACACGGATCAGTCGTCCTGGTCCCTTTGCAGAAAAACCTCCCCAAAGCATGAAGTTCTGTTTCTACCAAAAAGTTCTATTTTGGTTTCATCTGACCATATAACATTCACCCGATCCTCTTCTCATCATCCTCTCTAGCAAACGGGCCTGGACATGTACTGGCTTCAGCAGGGGGACATGTCTGGCACTGCAGGATCTGAATCCCTGCAGGCGTAGTGTGTTACTGATGGTTCCTTTGTTACTTTGGTCCCAGCTCTCTGCAGGTCATCTCACTAGATCCCCGTGTGGTTCTGGGATCTTTACTCACCGTTCTTGTGATCATTTTTACCCCACGGGGTGAGATCTTGCTTGGAGTCCCAGATGGAGGGAGATTATCAGTGTCTTGTATGTCTTTCATTTTCTCATAATTGCTCCCACAGTTGATTTCTTCACACCAAGCTGCTTTTGTTTCTGACGTCCTTTGACAGCTCTGTGGTCTTGGCCATAGTGGAGTTTGGAGTGTGACTGTTTGAGGTTGTGGACAGGTGTCTTTTATACTGGTAACCAGTTAAAACAGGTGTCTTTTATACTGATAACCAGTTAAAACAGGTGCCATTAATACAGCTAACGAGTGGAGGACAGAGGAGCCTCTTAAAGAATAAGTTACAGGTCTGTGAAAGCCAGAAATTTGGCTTGTTTGTAGGAGACCAAATACCCTAACCCTAACCTAACCCTAACCCTAACCTAACCCTAACCCTAACCCTAACCTAACCTTAACCCCAACCCTAACCTAACCCTAATGGATATAACATCTAAAATAGTGGAGGAAGCAGACAAAGTAATAACTTAAATAGGGAAGGGGGGACCTGATTTACCATTGTTGGTATTTCAGGTCTAACCAAAAATACACACCTTAGTGTATCTGTATTTGATTAATCCCTTAAAATCAAGAGAGTAGTGGGCTTAAACTTTGTGCTTGCGTGCCCGTGCCTGGCTACGGCAATTTTGCTGAGCCACCCTATAATTTTAATTTTTCTAAAACCTAACCCTAACCTAACCTTAACCCCAACCCTAACCTAACCCTAACCCTAACCCTAACCCTAACCTTAACCCCAACCCAAACCTAACCTAACCCTAACCTTAACCCTAACCCTAACCCTAATTTCACCGAAAAAGTAGTTGAACTTGCACAATTGGTGGCTGGCTAAATAGTTTTTTTTGCCCCACTGTACATACTCACTGGTCACTTTATTAGGTACGTCAGGTCTATATAATTACAGTAAGTGTTATGTGTTATGATGCAGGAAACTGGTCTTTCAGTTGTGATGCCATTCACCTGAGGTAACTTCCTACCTGCCCGACCAGTTCAACATGGAGGTGTGGCTTAAGGTGTGCAGCTGTCCTACCCAATATAAACTCCCAAAAAAAAATAATTTACATCAGATACAGTCACAATGGAGGAGGAAGGACAGAGAAGAGGAGCCCTCAAGTAAGTATAACCATCATATAATATATAATATTTTCACACACATTTACATAAAAAACATGTACAAGTATTTATTTTGTTAGGCTTAATTTGAAAGTAATGATGCACATATAAACAATTTCTTAACCTCTTAAATGTGTAAAAAACCTATATGAGAACATTATGAAAAAATGATTGAAGATATGAGGGTTTTTTTTATGGTTATGAACATATTTTAGCCAAAAGTGGTTTACACCTTGAATCTTTAAATTAAATAGATTTAATTTTAATTACTATTGGGATCGATATTAGGATTATTGCTAAAAAACACATTTATTTAGATCAAAAATACCAAATAGCCATTGGAATATTTTTAAAAATATTTTTTTTAAATAATTTTAATTTTAAATTAAATTTTAAATTTCTGTTTTTGCTTTTGGGAGTGGATGTTTAATCAACTTTAATTTGTGGGGAATTTGTCACTGAAAAGTAACTCTGGGAAAAAAAAGACCCATCTTCAACTTTCAAACTCTGCCTTCATTCAGGAGGCCGTGGGACACCTGCCGAGAGGTCCCAGTTATTGAAGATGAACGGACGTCCTGGAAGATGATCAAACTGCTGAGGTTCATCTCCTTGTCTGCAATATTTATCATCGTGTTTGGATTGGCTCTATGTAGCAAGGTCAGTTTTCATGCTTTTAGTGCTTTTTTTAAGTCTCCAATGATCACTCTTTGGTCTCTTCCACTTCTTAATTTCTAAGATTTCAAGAAGTGTTTATGTTCCATACTCCACTACCTGGCCTCTGGACATCGGTCCTGTACATGTTTTAATTGCACATGGCTTGAATTGTAGTATTTATATTTCTATTTTTACAAAATAGCACCCTTTCCAGTCAAAGTCAGACTTCAAGCGTGTCATCATAGCCCAAAGTCTAAGGAAACAATGTTTGACATAGTCAACCCCTGTATTGTTTTTTAAGCTGTTCCTGGAAGCTGTCTATTACAATTGTTCATTTCTGAATTGTTTCGTTTAACACTGGAATTCATCAAGGGCGCATCCTTGAGCCGATTTTGTTAATGCTTGATCTATTTCTTTTGGAAAACATCTTCCACAATTTTCCACCGGTATACTTTATCTTGGTTTCGGAGGTCTCAACACTTTCCTTGTCATCCCATGCGGCTTACAGGATGGCAAAGTTTGCTTAATGACAAAGTTAATTTAAAAGAGAACAAGAATGATGAAGTAATTTTGTCCTTTAACACCCCACAAAGGTAAATAAAGCCACCTTTTAATTTTAATAATTCCAATGTCTTCAAAGTTTTAGCTCCACACCAGGGAAACTTTGTGGTGAAATGTCTTTTTTTCTTGATCAAGTTTAATTAGTTAGATTGCATTTTTACTTGCTACTGGTAAAGGTACTGACCAACCAGTCACTGTGTAAAGATCAGCCAGTGATTTTACGCAAACCTCAAAATGTGTTTTCAATTTTGTATTTTCTAGACATCTTTCCTTCTCCTCATTACCTTGGCCCATGACAGCACAAAGACCATTCCAGCGAAGCAGAAACCTCTCGCACTGCTGTGTATCGGCTGCTGCCTTATTGCACCCACAATCCTTCTGCTATTCAAAAGCACCTGGAAAAGCTGCTATAAAACATCAAAGTTTCCTAGAAAAGCAACCATAGCCCTGGTAAGAAAAGAAAAAAAAGTCGACACTTCTTAACTGCATCTCATCTCTGAGCCAGAATGAAAGCAGAGCATGGCATGTGGCTTTATGCTCTTTTGATTTGTGTTCTCCTTTTTCAGGTTTTGTTTTTTGAGTTTCTGGTGTCTGTGGGTGTAGCAATCCTCACCATTGTGGCGATGCCTCACCTGGATGTTGTGACCAACGTGACGATATTAAATGGTGTAGCTGTCCTCTCTGCGCTCCTGCAAGTAGTCGCACAGTGCACTGCCAAGGAAAGAAACCGCTTCCTGGTGCCTGCCACCCTTGCCTTCATTCTCCTTTTGCTTGGATATTGCCTGTTCCTGGGCTTATACATTACGAAGGACCCTGCGAATATCAAGATGAGCATTTGGATGGGCCTTGCTGTTGGTGGGTCCATCTTGGCATCTTTCAGCTGGTGGGAGAACTACTTCAGATTGATCTGCGAGAATAGCAGTTCCATCTTCCTCAAGGACATGTTCCATGACATCTCAAGGTGTCAGAACATGCTGCACATCCTCTCCAGCCTGCTCAGGATTGCGGTGACCACCTGTGTGCTCGGGGCCTATGTCCCTCTGGCCAAAATGGACTGGGACGTCTTGACTTCCATCCCGGGCCGAGAGGCGAGGATTATAGTCATCATCATCGGAGTCCAGCTGATCTCCTCACCACTCTGTCACTGGTTTTCACTGGTAGCCTGCAAGATGCATGCCATCCGACGATGCTTCGTCGTGCCTTTGTACCTGGCCTCGCTTGCTGTCATGGCTGTGCTCATCATTCCAGTCATTGTTTATTACCAGGATTACAGACTAAGCCTGAACACAACTGAAAACATCAACTTCACAAGTTACTGCAACGTAGAGGTCGCCGGAAGAAATCAAAATCTGAATGGCAGTGTGTTCCCACATCTAGTTTTGGACGTTACACAAACTCTGTGCTTCCTGGACATGTCCAAGATCAGTGACATTGGCATACTGACAGGTAAGACTGCCGTGTTGCAATACATGCAGAAGTCATTATTTAGTGCTATTTTTATCTAAATATAGCAGTAAACACCAAAACGTTTCTCTCATTCAATGGTTCTCCAGGTGAAGCAGTGTCCTGGTGGCTTGGTCTTGTGTTAGCCACAGTCTATATCTTCAACTTCAAAATCTATCGCATCCAAAAGACCCAAGACTTGTTCAGCAGGAGGCTGTATGACGGAGCCTTCATCGAGCAATCCCTGCTCCTCAACACCCGATTCAACATCCAGACCAAAGACAAAAAGAACGGGTAAGTATTTTGCAACTTGTCCTTGTTATTTTTCCGTCAACTCTTCTGGACAGAAGTTGCAGTTGGTGTTTAGTTAAAAGTCAAAAGTAAAAAAAAATACAATTTGTCCTTCTTTTTTTCCCCCTAAAATCTTGATCGATCCAGTTTTAAGGATCCTGAAACAGTGATGGTGTATCTGTGTGCGACCATGTGGCACGAAACCTACGAGGAGATGATGAACATAATTATCTCAATTTTCAGGTAAGTGCTGTTAGCTTGTTTTATAGCACTCCAAGATATAAACAAATGAAAGTATATGAAACTTACAAGTGAAACCACACAACACTAAGTTTAGTAGAAAGAACATATGTTTTTCACGACTGGCAAATAACTTTGTGAAGGCATCTGTCCATACAGCCACTTCAGAGGCGTGTGTCTTTTTCATGATGGATTTCTCCGTCTGATCTCTGTAGACTGGACAAGTTCAGACCAAAGGATGATACGAAGCACGACGATTTCACCTTTGAAACCCACATCTACTTTGATGACGCCTTCGAACCAGTTGAGGGGAGTCATGAACATCACCTCAATGAATACGCAAAGGATCTTGTAAAAATCATGGCAGAAGTTTATTGGTAAGAGCTCTCTTTACTGAAAGTCTGACGCTCAATGTTGATTCCTGGACTGGCAGTGACATCTGTTACAAAAGCAGAGACTCATATTTTGATGGTTCTTCAATTTATTGTCGCTTTACTTTCTGTCATCAGTATCTTCAAGAACGTTGACAAAAAGTTATTCAAAATTCATCAAGATATTCCTGATCAGAATGTCATACGGACACCGTATGGGGGCCGCGTAATCTTCACCATGCCTCACGGGAACGACATCATAGTTCACTTCAAGGATAAAAACCTCATTCGCCACAAGAAGCGATGGTCTCAGGTAGAAAAGACTATAGGATATTATAATGCTTGACTTTTGATAGAAATACATCTCTTGTTGACTGGTCTTTAATATTTTTCAGGTGATGTATCTTTACTTTCTTCTGGGCTGGAAACTCATGACTAAACATTACAAATCCTGGCAGAAGGGCATGGGTAAAAAAGAGGTTGAAGCAAAGATTGAGGTCAGTCATCTGATATTCTTCTTCATGCAAACTATTTTGGATAAACTACCACAGAATACAATGATCGATTTAAGATGTCTGTTTCTACAGAAAGAGAAGCACAACACCTACATCCTGGCTTTAGACGGTGACACCGATTTTCAGCCCACCGCAGTGTTGCTGCTCATAGACCGTCTCAAAATGTATCCTCGAGTTGGGGCAGCATGCGGCAGAATTCACCCCACAGGATCAGGTTAGCATAAAGAAATGGGGATTTGAAACACACATTGCCAGGCTTAGATTGTAATACTTGTGCATTTCCTCTTCAGGTCCTGCAGTGTGGTTCCAGAAGTTTGAGTATGCCGTCAGTCATTGGCTGCAGAAGACAGCCGAGCATGTGTTTGGCTGCGTGCTCTGCAGCCCCGGCTGCTTCAGTCTGTTCAGAGCCGAGGCGCTGATGGACGACAATGTCATGAAGAGATATTCCACCAAGTCGATGGAGGCCAGTCAATACATCCAGTATGACCAAGGTGCTGTCCGTGTTTAGATATTGACACTCTCATTTCACTCCCTGACATTATTCTCTTGGTGTTACTTTCCTTTATTTATTTCAGGTCATTGTGTACTATCTCATATAAACTTGCATTTTTGTGTGACTCAGGTTTGCTGATAGTGTTTAAACTTAATCTTCTCTCCTTCCACATGTGCTCTCTGCAGGTGAGGACCGTTGGTTGTGCACTTTAATGTTGAAGCAGGGATGGCGAGTGGAGTACAATGCAGCATCAGATGCCTACACCAACGCACCTGAGAACTTCAAGGAACTGTACAACCAGGTAAATGCAGAAGCTCAGCAGAGCATTTCCTATTATAGTAGCAGGAATGGAAAATTGATTTGCACCCAATATTTGAATAATTTGCATAACATTTTGTAACATGGCCAACTGCAGTAATTCTTACATTTCAAATGCAGAAATGGCTGTGAATAGGATTGATACCAAACCAGTTTGATGAGTGCGAATAGCTAGGAAGTGAACTGGCATGACCGGTCTGGCTAATCATGTTGGCACAAGCAGTCTTACTTTATTTTCCCTCCACAGCGTAAGCGATGGGGACCGTCGACGATGGCCAACGTGGTGGACTTGCTGGGCTCCACCAACAGTCTTTCCAAGAGGAATAGGTCCATCTCCAAACCATTCATGTTCTACCAGCTATTTGCCATCGTCTCAGCTATTCTGTCACCTGCCACCATCTGCCTCATGATTGCAGGTTTGTCTTGTGTATTTGAGGACAGCTTGTGCACATTTGAAAAGTCAAAGGCAAGTGCATCTCGTCAAATTCCATGTCTTCTGTGTCCTCCAGGCAGTTTGACTTTCGTCTTGGAGATCCCTTCTGCTGGTGCTCTGATCTTAGCTGTGATTCCTCCTGCTATCTACCTGGGTCTCTGTTTTAAGCTCAAGACAGACACTCAGATCACTATTGCCGCTGCCATGAGCATCATGTATGCAATCCTCATGTTGGTGGTGTCCATGTCCATTATTGGTATGTTATGTTTAAACTTTTTGCAGATGTACATTTTGCTACCTTACGTGGGCTTTTGCTGATGACTTAATTTAATCCTACAATCTACGTTTCTTTTTTGTTTTCTACCAGCTTCAATGGTCGAGGACCAAACCATTCTGACACCCAGCAGCATCTTCATCATCATCATGACAATCATCTTCATTACCACTGCAGTAATGCATCCTCAGGAATTTCCTCTAGTATTTTATGGCCTTCTCTACATCATCTGCATCCCCAGCGCCTACCTCCTGCTCACCATGTACTCCATGGTGAACATGAACAACGTCTCTTGGGGCACCAGAGAGACAAAGCCTGCTGCCGAGGATGCCCCGGATGCAGCCATCACCCAGCAAACCAGCAAACAGAAAGGTAGATTACAGACTTTCTTGCCATGTGTAAAGATGATTATTGATATTTATGCTTACTGAACTGAAGCCGTGTTCTACCCTTGCAGCCAAAAGTGCCTGCCAAAAACTCTGCTCATGGGTTAAGTGTTGTAAAAAATCGACATCTGAAGATGAGCAGCTCCGTATAAATCAGGGGAACTTAATCCCAGAGCCCTCAGAGCCTGTACCACAACCCCAGAACACTATTGTGGATGACATCTCGGAGGAAGGCCAAGGGTATTTTACAAATAAACAATAAATAATAAATCAGCAAAATATAATTTAAACCATGACATGATACTGATGTTTTTTTTTATTTCTCTTCCAGGGAAATGGATATGCTTTATGACATTCATGACTTCCATAATCAGTGTAAGTGGAAGAAATAACTTTTAAAATAGCTTTTTTGTTAAACATTTCAACACATAAACATTTGATGTTATCTAATATTTTTTATTCTGCTCTTTAGGTTGGGTAACAGAACTACAGAATATGTCTAATGACATTCGCCTGCAGGAGGGTTTTCTGAGCGAGGTGTGTGTTTTATTTCATTTGACTGAATGGAGCTGTCACACTCACAAAAACTGGGCTGATGAATGATGATTACAAATAATTACAATTAAATGTATGTATGGCCTTACCCTATTCAGTCTAGGTCAGTACTATGGTATGTTGAAGAATAATATAAAATCCAGTTCAGAAGTCCGCTGTGGTGTAGTGAGTTTTATTCAGTAAGCCGGCGGTGAGCAGACCGACACAGATCGTGTCTGGGTCGGTGTGCTGACCACGAATGGTTTGAAATCATGACTTTTATACAGTAAGTTCAAAGCACAAAAGGCAGGAATAAACAAGTCAAGTGAGAGACAAAAAGCAATTTACAGTCAGATGTGATCTGTGGCCAAATGCCGTTATCGGGCATTTGGCATGACTGTCACTAAGTTGTAAATTACCCCATAGGGTGTTCTCGTGATTCAAGTCTGTGGCCAAATGAGTTGGTATTAACATATCAGTCAGTCATGAACTTCGTCATATGGCATTTCCGTGGTTCAAGTCTGTGTTGTAGCGAGTTCAAAGGTGTCGGTTAGGAAGCTGGACTCAGACTCACCCCCCTGTATTTTCCGCACCATAAGGCGCATCATATTATAAGGCACACGGAATATACGGTAAGATAACGTAGTATAGTGACTGGGGTTGAGTTAGCATCAACCCCGGTCAGCAAGTACTGTAAGTCAAACTTTATTAACAAAATAAAAACCAGCTTTCTGAAAACGTGGTTCACTCCCAAAACAAATGTGGAGGGGAACTTTTCCAGTTCATTTCCCATACCTGAATCCGTATGTACAATATCCAACCCGCTCCGTCTCGTCAAAGGCGCCATTATACGAGTCAGCGTCGCTGCTGTTGTCTTGAACGTCTGTGACGATTCCTGCCGGTTTTAGCGCTGTTACTTCGGCGACACTAGCTACAGTAGCTACAATCCCCCTGGCTACAGTAACAGAAATTACCGTAATGATCATATATAAGGCGCACTGCCGTTTTTTGAGAAAATTAAAGGCTTTTAGGTGCGCCTTATAGTGCGGAAAATACGGTAGGCCCCAACATTTGAAAATTGTGCAAACAGAGGCACTTGAGTCTCACATTTGCAACTCACCTGTAGCACATATGGGACCCATATATAAAAGCCGGCTCAGACACTTACTAATGGTTCACCAGCCAAGTTGGTTTATCAGTTCCTGAACTCGGTTTACAGTAACTGTTATCATCAAAACTGTATACAACTTTAGAATTATGTACTACCTCGGATTTTGGGGTATATAAACATGTAAACATTTTATTTTTATTGTTCTGCAGGAAGAAGTAAAATTCTGGAATGACCTGCAGGAAAAATACCTTCAACCTCTGGCAACTGATAAAGAGAAACAAAAAAAGACACAGAGTGACCTGCGTGAGCTGAGAAACAAGGTAAGTGTTACCATCTGAGTCTTGTTCTCCACAGTAAATACGTACGAGTAAGTTCAGATCAAACTCTTACTGCATGTCTTTCCCTCCACAACAGATCAATTTCTCCTTCTTCTTCGTGAACGCCCTGTGGCTGGTGGCAGCCTTCATGTTCCAGGTCTTTGAAGTCTTCGCCATCAAAATTGAAATGGTTGACCTCAACTTAAACAAGAACGGCAAAAACATCCAAATCGAGCCCATGACCCTCATGTTCATCATGGGGTTCGCAATCACAGTTTTAGTCCAGTTCATTGCCATGCTGTACCACAGGTAACCACTTACATCAAATTACCTTTTCTTTACAGGTAGTTCATATTTGTTCAAAAAACAGAGAAATAATCTAAGAAATGTTGTTTTGTGTTTAATCAGAGTGAACACACTCATCCACTATGTTGCTTTTGTGAACACTGAGAGAAAGAAAACACCCCCAAAGACAGACGAAGAGGTATTTGCAATTTCTTTGTTTCAACTTTTATTCTAACTACTTCTTCTGTTGGTTCTCAGTGAGGCAGCATCCATATGCTGTGACAAAAATCCCCACTAACAGATAAAAAAAATTGTTTAAACACTGTCTGACTTTGGACGAAATCCAAGTCTGTAACAATGTCTAACAGAATCAGGCGACATGACTGAAAAACAGATGAATTATTCTTTTAAACTTAAACGAAAGCACATTGTAACAGTTTGCCGTGGGAACCTGCTTTACAAGATTTTTACTGACACATTTAATCAAAATTTAAACTAAATATGTGTTCTCACAGTTTATTGCATCTCCTGAGGCGACAGGATCATTAACTTGACCTTTACCGTCTTGTTTCATAATTCCATCCTGCTGTTTCCTGGTGACATCTTTTTTTGTTTTTGGACTAATATTGATTCAATGTCGTCCTAGGATGAAATCTTCTGCTCAGCAGATTCGAGTTACAGCTCACAGGTCTCCGAAGTGGCTAACTCTGATGTCCTTTATGAAGACAGTGATGACTACAGTGATGATGAGATCTTCAGTAATGCAAATGGAGGGACTTTGGTATGAACACAGATAGTCTCAATAAGCAAAAAAGGATGCTACAACTTTACATTATGTATTGCAAGTTTTACTAAAACTGACCCACTATGAAGTTCTTAGTTTTGCTCTTAGACAAGTGTTATTTATATTTATTTTAGATCAGGCTATATCATAACATTATCACTGTTTATTCTATTTATTGGGGTATGAAGTTTTAATTTACACTGTAAAGCAGCCATGTGCATAATTTTGCTGCTCCTGTATTTAATGCAATGTTTGTTTAATGTGATGACAAGAGGAATGACAGAAGACAAAGTGTGAAGGATGATAGTATAAAAAACAATGTTATACATACAAATGAAGCAATGTCTTGAAATACTGATAAAGGTCAGTCGAAATCTGGTAGTATGCAGACATAACAGCACTTGAATAATGAAAAGTTATGGAAGTATTAACTCTGTTATTTTAGATTTTTTTTAAAAGTGAATTTTTTAATGATTATATGTCAAACGAGAGTCAATTATATTGACATGTAACAAGAAGTTTTATATCACAGATGTATAATGTGTTCATCTTCATGTGAAAACAAATCTTATTGGGCACTTTATTTTTCTTTTGGTGTAACTATTAATTCTACATAATATGCTGTATTTTAATATGTGACATTAAAATAAAGAAATACAAAATAATTTTCAAAGAAAAAGTGAGTTTCTTCACCTGCCACATGAAAAGTGTGAAGTATTGCCTCATAATGATGACACGGATTCTTTTAAAAAAGCATGTGGGGTTTTAACTGCGTTTTGCAAAAAACATAAAATTCAAATATTATGCAGGAAAAATGGACTCAAAAACAATCTGTGGTAATCAACTAGGAATGTGAGTGGGCAGCTGGACCTTCAAATTAGGAGTGGATGACCTTAGGTTATATATATTATATATTTGGTGTCAGGAACTGGAGAGAAAGAGAGAGCGAAAGAAGCTATAACCTTTTGGATTATCCCCACCTGGCTCTGTCTTTTCTTTTTTGATTTTGATTTTTTTATTTCGGTCCATTTGGATACAACATAATACAACATAAAAAAAAGGTCCAATATATTAAATGGCACCGAAAAGGTATAGGCTGAAGCCAAGGCTTATTATGCCTACCCTTTTATGAACCTCAACTCAGGAGGTTTTATACAAAACAAAACTAATAATTTGGGTTCAAACATTGAAAACGAATGTATATATTGGACAAGTAACAGAGGTATCTAGACAAGAAGCAAAGACAAAAAAAACAAAGATGAAAACAAAACAAAAAACATACTATAAATTGCAAGGAGTGATAAATTAAGTGGTTCATTGGCAAGAGACTGTACAGCGCAGAGAGCAGAGGTTATGAGTAGGGTGTGTAGAAAAAAAAGAACATTTTTAACATACCAAGTGGCTTACAGGGTACCTGGTATGCGTGTAGTGCTGCTTCACCAACTCCTCGGCTAAACGGCCGCGGAGAGCGGTCATGCAAACACTTGCTTCAATTTGCTATTATCCTAGTATTTATTATAATATTATCATATCAATGTTTTATATTTATTTAATATTTTATTTTAGAACTTAGTTTAGAATTTGGGTCCAGAAATGAATAATTCGTTTTTTGTGTTTTTAGTGTATATGGACTAATTTGTGGGTTCCAAGCTGCAAATGAATTGTGTAATTTTGTGGAGACATTTATATTTCAATTCAAAAATAGTTAATGTCCTAAAGGGAAAATAAATATAACTAATTATAACTTTGCAGTGCATGTCACTACAACATTGTGCTCACGTTTGGCAAAGGGCCAATGGAAGATAAATAAAGGTTGCATAGTATAGAGTACAAGTTTCAGTTATAAGCCTCCTGCCACATTTGAGTTTATATTTGCACATAAAATACAGTGATTAAAGCCTTAAGGTTATAAACATAAACATCAGCATAAGAATAAGCATGATACTGTAATAACCGTCAAATGTTACATGACGGTGGAGAAGGGGATTATTCCAAGAAGGATTTGTTTCCTTGTTGGTTAAAATGATTTCTGCATTATGATTATGAAGAAAAGGAAGTGAAAATTATCTGCGAGGGCATTGTCAAGTTCCCTCAGATTTTGTTCCAAAGGACAAGGAGTTCAACTAAATCCCCATCTTTATTTTCCAAAATTTTCTTTGTTAGTTGGCTTCTGGGTAGATCAGTTCATCGTCAGGTGTTTAGGTTGTAAACCTTCAAACACCGATATAGGAAAGGAGATTAACATCTTAACATATCAATTTAAACACATTTAAGTCATTTCTATCGACCATTGGTGTCTTGGAACCAAACACAGACGAGTGGAACTTGGTCGTTCCGGGGCTGCTTCTCTCTCTGAAGTCGTTTGCTTGACTGATTGAGAACTTCAAACTTCTCTTCAGGTGTTTTCAATCAGCCAATCATCCGAAGAGCCGCCATCTTTGGTGTTTCAATCGACATGCTGTCTCTCTGACCCAGTTTAGGTGTTTTGATGAACATAAAGGGAGATTTGATGCAACAGGCATAGGTAATAAAAACACACCCAAATACTTTACTTGGGCTGACATCTTTTTTGTCTTTGGTGGTTACATCCACTTGACTTACATACTTACATATACACGTGAGCATCCCAGTCTTGTTGGCAAACAGGTAGAGGCGGATTTGCCACCAGTGACCTTCTTCACAAAAGGAGGTTCGACATGAGTCAAAATAATTACAGTATTTGGAGTGAACAAAGTCTTAGTTCTGCGAGTTACAGGAAACCTGTCCAAAGCTGGTTCAGTCAACCAGTTTGTTGATCCCGGGTGGCAAGGCTAAAAAAAACCCATCACCGATGGATGGAGCTCAAATTCTGAGTCGCCATGGCGATGCATAGTGAGCAGAAGTGAGCGTCCCATCTTCATGCTCAAATCATTCAAAGAGCTCAGATGGCACGATGGGTGCAGTCAATAGTTAGTCTTGCATTCCTGCTTTAATCTACGTGTCACAATGAATTACTTCTAAGAATTTAAACCATCAACTGGTATCTGTCGGCTTGTTCAAAGTGCACCGCAAAGAGAGCCCATAAAATACAAACAGTAGGCCTCAACAGATACCATGTAATGGAAGGATGGATGATTAATCCTATGACATGAGAGATAAACAGCTTCGCAAAAGTGAAAGAAGTCAAGTCAAGTCAGGTTTATTTTGATTAATTTCATTTCAGTTTAAATTCAGTTCCAGTTCCAATTTAGATTAAATTGTGTTTTATGTACTGTAGGCAAATGGGAGATAGGGATTTTAGGCGGTCTCTTTGGATAAGGTCGTCTTTTTTGGATTTCTTCGAACAGAAAATGTCCCTGGCGTCACGGAGGCGTTGACTAGGACCCAAATGCAGTCGTCCCAAAAGAGGTGATTTATTGTACCATAAAAGAAACTAAAAGCGCTGCAGAGCAGGGTTAACAGATACCACAAGAGCTTACCAAAACCTGGCAGGACACAAGGAAGGGGGAAACAGCACGGACCAGTAGGGAGCAAGGGAAAGACAGGATAAGATATACACAGAAGACTTGATGAGACACGGGTGCGGACAATCAGGGCAGATGGAAACAAGGGAAGTCAAGACAGAACTGAAACACAAAGACACGGGATTCCAAAATAATGTCAAGGTTTCTTCCCTCCTAAAGGGGAGTTTTCACCTGCCATTGCTCGTCAAGTTCCGGGTCTCTGGAAAGCACCTAGTGACACTTTCTGCTGCAATAGACTTTATATAAATGAAAGTGAATTGAATAGAATTCTTTCTTTCTTGTGACGTTTGTTGCAGGGAAACATTCTTCTTCTATTCAACTTGCTGCTTTGCTGCAAGGATGTTAATTTCATACTTAAAGTTCAGATCTTTCCATGAATTCTGGGCTGTTTTCAATTCTGCTTGAATGGACTTGATTTAGTCTTTTTCCATTTGAAGATCAGGTAAAATGTTCTTCCTGCAATCTTATTAGCACTATCTCTTTTTGTTTGGACCGGATCATGTACACTCCTTTCAGGGATTTCACTTTTTCTTACTGGAGTCTCTTTTCATCCAAGTCTTGGATAGTTGGATTAGTCTGGAGTCTGTGCATTTCTGCAGATCCCCACACAGTCCTCCCATTTCAGGTCAGCCTATTTTAAGCAAGCGTCTATAATTAAAAAAAGAAGAAAAATGCTGGCAGTGGCTTTATTTTCACATTTGCAGAAAAGCAAATCCCCCTTAAAGTCATCAGCCCTGATATATCTAATATACATTATCAACAAAGTCTCTGTTATTGTCAGTTGCTTCATCCACCTGCAGAACAAAATTACTTTGCCATGAAAGTGCTTCCCTTTCACAAATGCTCGAGATTGTATTATTTGACAGAGGAATAGCCTTCAGTTTGTTGGCTATTGCTTCATCAACCATGGTTGAGACCATGTCAGAAGCAGACAGGTATTGATTCATCAGCAACAGTGTGCAAACCTCCCTACTACACAGAATCCAGGAAGACCTGCAAGCAGTACTGGAGTTGAGGGGGGATGAGGGGGGATGGCATCCCGCCCTGAAATAAAAACGGTAAAAATCATCCCCCCTGTAAAACTGCCATCCCCCCTTTCCATCCCTTATGTCATTTCATCAACGAATGTGGTTTTACTGCTATTTCAACATTTAGTCATCACCAGAAAAATGTGACAATTTTCACCTGTTTCAGGTAAATTTTCACTTGAAATAAGTAGGAAAATCTGCCAGTGGGACAAGATTTATCTTCTTATTACAAGCAAAAAAATCTTGTTCCACTGGCAGATTTTTCTACTTATTTCAAGTGAAAATCTACTTGAAATAGGTGAAAATTGTTGTTTTTTCCAGTGACGAGTCTTGTTTTAAGTGTAATGAGGTTTTAACTAGAAATAAGACAAATATTCTTGTTAAGATTTTGTACTGCCCATACCGGAGAGACTCGAGTCCCGAAGTAACTGATGGGCACAAATGAAGTGCTGCTATATTAAGACAGAATCACACGCCTCACAAACGTTATCATAGAAGTTCTCAGAGTAACAACCCTCTTCAAATCGTCTGCCTGTGTCTGTCGTGCGTGAATGTCAAGTAAGGGTTAATATATTTCAATATACTGGATAAATATGTTTATTTATGGACTAATAAGTGTTCTCAACATATCATAGTGATGGACTTTTGTACTTATGCCACAGATGGCTTCACTGTCTGCAGATGTTTCCTTTAAAGACAGAAGCCTTGTATAAAGTGGCCCTGTTGCAATTATCCAGCCTGGAGCGCCATCTTGTGGCCATTTTAAGGAATTGCTTGCCACGCAAGGTGTTCGCTTAGTATTTAAATCACTCACCGGAGATTCGTTCAGCAATACTGCACCATACGGCACTCTCTCCCGCACACTTTATCGTCTCTTCTATCCTTTTTTCTTTATAATGTCACCTGTAATCATTACACCTTCCTGTCCACATGCATGGACACTCTCCTTCTTTGTTCTTTTTCCCGCGTGGCCGATAATTACATCACACACCAGCGGAGGGTCGGATCTGCCGTTCCAACGGGTGCTGCCGAGGATCAAAAAGGCGTTAACCCTTTAGTGACCATCAGGGACGTGCAGAGACCTTATGAGGGGCAGGTGCTAAAATTTAAAAAAGGGACACATGGAACACGACTTTAACACTTCCCGACAATAACTTTGTTATATTTGTTACTTTGTTACAATCAGTACTCGAGTTGTAAAAAAAAGTCAGGGGGGATGGTGGATTTTATCATATGGGGACAGATAATTTGTGCTGATTACAAATAATATAATATATTACAAATAATAGCAGTGACCAAAACACCTGCAGAAATACTGCAGGAATGACATAGCAGCAGTTAAATGCAGCCTTCTGTAAGCTTTAAATATCCACTGGGCTTACATCAAATACATCAAAACACAACAATAAAAAACACTTTTCTGAACTTATCAATATGACTCTGTCCTTCACAGGATAAGTAACATGGATCACTGCAAAAACTCACAATCTTAACAAGAATATTTGTCTTATTTCTAGTTAAAATGTCTCATTTTAGTAAAAAAATCTTATTATACTTAAAACAAGACTCATCACTGGAAAAAAAACAACAATTTTCACCTGTTTCAAGTAGATTTTCACTTGAAATAAGTAGAAAATCTGCCAGTGGAACAAGATTTTTTTGCTTGTAATGAGAAGATAAGATCTACTTATTTCAAGTGAAAATTTACTTGAAACAGGTGAAAATTAGCAGTTATTTTTCTGGTGATGACTCTAAATGTTGAAATAGCAGTAAAACCACATTCAGTGATGAAATGACATAAGGGATGGAAAGGGGGGATGGCAGTTTTACAGGGGGGATGATTTGGACCGTTTTTATTTCGGGGGGGATGCCATCCCCCCTCATGAGTACTGGTTACAATACAATACAAAACACTGTTGTGTTTTATATTGTATTACCTGCTCTGAACTTCTTAAACCTTAAACACGACAAATGCCACCTATTATAATAACAAACTAAAACTAATACTGAAACTAATGGAAAAATACAAAACTATAAATCTGGATACCCACCAATCA
The DNA here is from genome assembly GCF_033807715.1 of Cololabis saira. NCBI lineage: Eukaryota > Metazoa > Chordata > Actinopteri > Beloniformes > Belonidae > Cololabis > Cololabis saira. The sequence goes on from NC_084601.1 coordinate 37,290,819, forward strand.
AAACTAAAGTAATGACAGAAAAACATTACAGATCTGAATCAACAGAAATAACTGGTCCATGTTCTACATGCTGTTTTTGTTATCCAGCTGGTGATGGATCCACAGCCTTTAGCAACTCACTCCTGTTCCCTCTCTCTCCACCTCCTCTCCTTACAGGCATGTCTGCACAATTAAATATCCTGATAGTAAAATAAAAATCTGATGCACATAAAACATGCGCCCGCACACACACACACACACACACACACACACACACATGCAGCCAAGTGGGGGATTGCAACTTAATTTAAATTACTTTAAATTAAAATGACATGCTCTCTAAAACGGTGGGTAAAAAGACGGAGAGACAAGCAGCTGCATTTCTATCCCTCTCTCTGTCAATTACTTTTTTTTTTTCTCCTCACCTTGTCTGCACACATATTAATGGTTAATACCATGCTGATAAGAACCTAAAGCATATATATGTGCAATTTTGATATAAAATATATATGATATATTTTTTTTAATATGTCACATGGCGACTAATTACTAACAGGAATATACAGCACATGTTGCGCAGCTGCAAAGCCTTACTACAACAATAACAACAACACACACACAAATAATGTGCACATAATGCTACTGCTGCAAACCATACCGGGAAGTGAAAATATATCCTCCGTTGAAGTGACAATCTCCTGCAGAGCTGCAAAGTGCAGGGCAGGGCAGGGCAGGTGATGAGGGCCTGCCAGGTGCATGTTCATCACATCATTTTATTTAGATGAATTATTAGTAATTGTTAGATGATATTGGTAAATGAGTGGCACGATAGGTCACTCTAAGAAATAAAATGTTGATTTTACTTAACTAAGTTATGTCAACTACTCCCACGAAACTGTGTTATTTAAACCGGAAAAGCAAATCACTATTAATGTCAACAACACATATTAAGTAAATCTTTTTTTTTTTAAGATTTTTTTTGAGCTCTAGTGGCCCTTTATTGAGATGCAGACTGGAAAGGGGTAGAGAGAGAACGGGGAAGACACGCAGCAAAGGTGCGCGGGCTGGATTCGAACCCGCGACCGCTGCAAGAGGAGGACTGTAGCCTCAGTATATGGCCCGCTGCTTAACCCACTGCGCCACCGAGCGGCCCATATTAAGTAAATCTAACATAATATTCTTACTTTAAAGCTACATGACATTATTATATTGCATAAACACAACAATATTATGTTGGATTTACTGACACCACATTAAGTTAACTTAATATGATTGAGTTCAATTAACTTAACACAAATGAACATTATTAAGGTGGTAGGTTTGTGTTAATGCAACACCCTAGTTGTACTGGCTAAATGAACAAGTTAAATAAATACAATTGAAGTTGCTTAATTTCACTTGAGACTTTATTATACTCTGGAAACATTTGGAAACAGTGGGACTATTACACAACATGTGTATAATGTTATAATATGAGAATGTAATGTGTGTACAATATACACATCACATTCACAAAAATTTAAAATATACTTAGAAAATAAAATTAAAGAGTAAAGGTACATCATGTTACTCTTTTAACCCCACACCTGATTAAATCCACATTTGTTGAACCATCTAAGTTGTATAACTAAAACATTTGGTTAAAGGGAAAGTTTCGTTTTTTACAACCTGGATCTTATTTCTGGCATTTTTTATGGTCGTATACTCACCCAGAAAAGTTTGGTGTCATTTGGAGTCCTTCGGAAGATATTAGGGGGTTTTGTGCAAGCCACTTCTCCATATAATGGTAGCGAATGGGGGCACAGCGGGACACAGACGATGCAGCGTCTAAATAACACATTATTGCCGCGAAACTCGTTAATTTCTTTTATGACTCACTAGATCTGCTTCTGGGCATCTTCCAGGACCTGCGTGTGTAACAAATAAATCAGTTTGTAAACAAGACCTCTGACCTGCATGACGTCATCTCTGTGCGCGCATCCCAGACACAGCTCTGTGTACAGCTGGAGTTCGCTACTGTTAGTTTACTGTTAGTTATTTGAAACATGTCTGAATATTCAAAGTCGTCGTCCACAACCTCAGAATTTGACAAATATTCAGACATGTTTCAAATAACTAACAGTAAACTAACAGTAGCGAACTCCAGCTGTACACAGAGCTGTGTGTGCGATGCGCGCACAGAGATGACGTCATGCAGGTCAGAGGTCTTGTTTACAAACTGATTTCCTTGTTACACACGCAGCCCCGGATGTAGACAACAGGTCCTGGAAGATGCCCAGAAGCCGATCTAGTGATTTGTTGAGGAATTTATCAAACCAGTTCAGAAGTCCGCTTTGTGGTTAGAGATTTTATTCAGCCGGCGTTCAGCAGACCGACACAGACACAGTGTCTCGGTCGGTGAGCTGACATCGAGTGGTTTTGAAATAAGCTTCTTATACAAGAACAAACAACAGAATGTAGGAATACACGAATCAGGCGAGAGACAAAAAGTAATTTACAGTCGGATGTGAATCGGGCCAAATGTCATTATCAGACATTTGGCATGACTGTCACAGACCTCCAAATCACCCCATAGGGTGCTCTCTTGATTAAAGTCTGTTTGAACCAACTTCCAGGTGTCGGGATCTGCCCGGGGGGTAGGAAGCTGGGTATAAGTTGGAGCTACCTCAAACGTGTTGAGTCCAGTTGTCTGTTTGAACCAACTTCCAGGTGTCGGGATCTGCCCGGGGGGTAGGAAGTTGGGTAGGAAGTTTGGAGCTACCTCAAAAGGTCTTGAGTCCAGTTCAAAGCCCTGCAGGAGGTAGGACTGGGGCAACCTGCCCCTGCAGGGGGGCCAAGCTGTCACAATTCTTTATCAGATTCATAAAAGAAATGAACGAGTTTCACGGCAATAATGTGTTATTTAGACGCTGCATCGTCTGTGTCCCGCTGTGCCCCCATTCGCTACCATTATATGGAGAAGCGGCTCGCACAAAACTCCTAATATCTTCCGAAGGACTCCAAATGACACCAAACTGTTCTGGGTGAGTATACGACCATAAACAATGCCAGAAATAAGATCCAGGTTGTAAAAAACGGAACTTTCCCTTTAACTACAAACTGGTCAACCTAAAAGTTATGTTTACTGAAAATGTCAAAAACTTGGAATGTATAGACCTTGCTGGTCAAGAATCACTACATCATGCAACAGAGGTTCAAATATCTTTTCATACCCAAAAGTTTGAACATAATCAATTTTGCATAACAGTGCCAAGTAGATTGAAGAAAGGGACGAGCTGCAAACAGGAGGTAAGTTACCTAAAGTCCAGTGATTTGTGATGCTCGCCATCCTAAAGGACACATACTGGTTTACATTTAAAGATAAAGTTGTATGATTATCAACAAGCTTATCAACTATATCTTTACGAGCAAGTAACTGCTGTAGTGTAGAGACTTTAAAGGGAACATATTAAGACTAATTATGAGCTGGTCAACCTGGAGGTTATGTTTACTGAAAATATCAGAAGCTGTGCTGTGTGATATAGGCAGCGCTGCTGAGGTCAAAATGAAATGTAACTCCTCAAGCAAGCCATCAATTGCTGAACATGGCACATGTGAAAAAACCTCTAATATCAAGAACAGTTGCAATTTTTTTTTCTCATTTGGTGTGTCAGTTTTTATCAAATTATCAATCAATCAATCAATCAATCTTTATTTATAAAGCCCTTTACAACACACAGGGTGACCAAAGTGCTTTCCATTAAAATCCACATTAAAACAAAACAATTTAAAAACAACATAATAAAACCATTAAAATTAAATTAAGAATATTTCACATCAATACTATGTATTAAAAGCCAGTCTAAATAACCAGGTTTTCAGTCTGGATTTAAAAACCCCAAAGTCAGTGATGGTGCGCATTTCTGGGGGCAGCGTATTCCAGAGTCTGGGTCCAGCAACGGAGAAGGCCCGATCACCCCAGAGTTTAGTCCTTGTTCTGGGGACTTCCAGCAGGAGCTGAGTTGAGGACCGTAGGCCTCTAGTGGAGTTCTGAACTCGCACTAGTTCACATAAATAAAGAGGGGCAAGCCCATTGAGGGCTTTAAAAACAAAGATTAAAATTTTAAAATCAATTCTAAAAGAAACAGGAAGCCAGTGAAGAGCAAATAAAACCGGAGTGATGTGTTCGTGACGTCGAGTACTAGTTAAAAAGCGTGCAGCGGCATTCTGAACAAGCTGAAGACGGCTAAGAGAAGACTTGGAGACGCCAACATACAAAGCATTGCAGTAGTCAATTCTAGAGCTTATAAAAGCATGAATGGTTTTTTCCAAGTCTGCGCGATTTAAGAATGGCTTTACTTTTGTTAAAACCCGTAACTGATAAAAACTGGTCCTGACCACGCTGTCAATTTGCTTGTCAAATTTTAAGCTGCTATCAAAAATAACTCCAAGATTCCTCACAGATGTTTTTACTTTAAAAGATAGATCACCAGAGTGTGGTGAGTCACCAAATAAAATGCATTCTGTTTTACCTTCATTTAGGTGCAGAAAATTTTGCCCCAACCACATTTTAATTTCTGCAATGCAGTCATAAAGGGTTTGAAGAGCACCACTTTTATCCATCTATCTAAGTCTGAAGCAGTTTGTCCAAGATCACCTGGATGGTCTTCAGATGCATATTCATCACCATTTACATTACCACCTTTCACTAATTCAACAAACAGTCTTTGGCCGGGTTTCCCAGATCAGTTAAGTAGTTCTTAACAGCGAAAGACTTCTTTCAAACCTTCTTAAGGAGCCTGTAAAAGAAAATTGCGTTTCCCAGAGTTGCTCTTAGCTTAAGTATCTCTTTCATTAAGAAGGAAATGAAAGATGCTGCTGACCCAGTCTTTACAACCATCTTAGTGAACAAAGACTCACAGATCCAGGCGCGTCAGGTAAATCAATATCACACCAAGCAATGAGATATTAAAACAATGCACCCCGCACAAATTTTGATCTATTTTATACATTAGATATATTGTTTAGCATTCATTGGTGACAGCAAAGGGAAAAAAAAAGAAAAATAAGGAATAACAAGTGTGTATATATATATATATGCTTTATGCATTACGCACAAATAAAACGATCATCATGAATATCATTTATTTGATAATTTGGCTGCTATACACCATATTCTCGCTGCAAATCAACCCCGTCACCGTGCGCGAAGCAGAACTGTTTTTATGAACGCATTGGTGCGTAAGCACTTCAGTCCCCTGGACGTGCTGTCGGACCGGGCTGTCCAGGCAGCCGTGACACCGATCCTCCTGCGCCGAGCCCGAGCCCGAGCACCTACATGTGTGATGACAGGGAATCAGTGCATTGAGGAGCAGCGCTGCGTCTCCACCAGTGTCGTGCTAGTTACTGAAAAATAGTAACTAGTTACTTCATTAAAAAGTAACTCAGTAACTCAGCTACTTAGACCAAAAAGTAATGCGTTACTATGAAAAGTAACTTTTTAGTTACTTTAAATGAAAACATTATTTTAAATGCTCCCATTAATGCCCCTCTAGCCTTCATTTCAGCAGGTACTGTATGGATTTACATTGTGCATCGTGTTCTGCATTCTAAACAGTCTCCCCGCTTCTTCACTTCCTGTATCAATAACGTTGGTTGCTTAGCAACAAGCTGAGAACGACCAATGAGCTTCAGCAGCAGCTGAAGAACAGGACCTTTGATGAATCGTTCATTACAGTCATCAAATATAATAAGCAATGGTAGCATGTCGGTTTATAAGAATCTTTTTGCCCAGAAGAAAAAAGAGCGAAGACAACGACCCATAACTATTTTCTTCTCTTGAAAAAACACACCTGCACCGCAGGGTTTAGGATAAAAAGACGCTACAGAGTCGGGCTGATCTCTGCAGTTTGAAGCCCTCTATAATTGTAAAAAGAATTTCACTTATCACGGGTTCTTTTTGGAACATAACCCCTGCGAAAAACCAGGGATTGCTGTAATTCCACGTTGCGAAACTCGCCTTCTTTTGGCTCGCCATGACCGTCATGTTTTTGAAAGCACGCACGCCCACTACGTTTCCTCTGGTCTCCGCATGTGGGGAAAAAAAGCTTCACTGTAGCCAGGTAGCGGTAATTGCGTGACTGAATTAAAAAAGTAAAAACAATGCATTCCCTCATTATTCTCTTACGAAGATACTTCTTATTTAGTTGCAGTCTTGTTTTCATCATGAAAAAGGGTCATTGAATTATATTAATCATCTTAATTTTTCATTATAACGCACAGGCAGCAGGGAATTAGTGCGTTAGGTAGCAGTGCTGCGGTGAAAATGCGCTGATAGTGATCAGCGATCGATTTGCCTGACACCGATTATTTGGTTTCAGAACCGGACAGCTCCTCCAAAGAGCTTCTGAAAGAGCGAAACTAAAGGACGGTGTTAAGAATTCATCTGGGAAACACCCGTATCTTAGGGAACCTTCTTAGCTGAAATCTTCTTTGAACCCCTCTTAAATCCTTAAGAGAGGTTGGATCTGGGAAACCCGGCCTTTAACTGTGCAATGTGGATGCCTCCTATTCTTATGTGATTTCTAAGTATTTCAAATTTAGTACATTTGAAAACACATAAGTTACTGTTTCATAACGCTTCAGATGGTTGTTGGTGTCAGAAAAATACTCTCTACTAGATGGTATTTCACTTCCAGGGCACAAAGGGCATGTAAAAACTCCTGCACTTCTAGTACCCAACACATTTACAGACATCGACTCAAACCTAGTGTATGGATATGACTGTCTCTGACCATCATGACCATGCTTCAATCTGAGTGTCAGGTATGATTTACTGCAGGCCATCTTACTTTTACTCTTTATGAACTCAAACTCCATCACTTGTGTAAAAATGTACCAAAAGGGGAATATGTCAAATAACACAATTTAAGACCAACAAAAACAATGTCTTGAAACTTGACAAGTCCAGCATCAGTCCACAGTCCCTAAGCGCTGGCTTTTTCTCAAGTAGGGATCAACAGAGATCTGATCCAAATCCAGTGCTTATCTACAGTCTTGATGGCACTTTACTCATGCAGTTTGTTTTTGAGGACTTGCACCTTAGTGGAGAGCTTGTTCCCATCCAATCCCATCACCACTTTTTGAAGAAACTCAAAAGTGTATCGCAGGTCCTTGGGATAGCTCAAGTTTAAACAGTAGATCAAGCCAAACAGGACTGCGCAGCCATTTGCAACATATCTGAGGTCTTGCAGGACCGAGCATCCTTCAACAAGGATGCCAACATCCGCGAGTGGATCTGTTGCCTCTGCTCCCTCTGGTTGCACAGCGTAGATGCCCAAAACCACTTTCTCCATTTCTCTCTCTGCATTTTCCATTAATATTTTCCAGTTTCTTCCAAGAATAAGACTAGTAATTGTGTTTGTTGAACAATTAATCTACATTATCCTATTAGGAAATACTCGTTTGGGTCACAGAGATCTGTTGCACCTAGGCCTGGGACGATAATCAATAAATCAATTAATCGCATGATAAATGAAAATGGACTCGATAATTGTTCCGGCCTCCATAAATGGCCATATGCACGCATATTTGTTTTCTTCGTCTCCGGCCTCCAAACACACTGGATGACAAGAGGGCTCACTCTGTGCATCGGTCTTAGCACCTGGGCGCGTTTGTTCCTTAGCAGAAAAAAATGAACGGAGTGAACCATCTTGTCAATCATTCAGACTCTTTGTATCTGTGGGGGGAGGCGGAGCCTCGGGTTGAATCCCCCGAGTTGAATCCCCCGGGCAGACTTTCTTTTCCTCTGCTTAGTAATATGCAGTGGTGGACAGTAACAGAGTAAATTTACTTGAGTACTGTACTTAAGTACATATCCAGAGGATTTGTACTTTACTTGAGTATTAGATTTCTTTGGTACTTATTACTCTTACTTGAATACATTTCCAAGACAAATATTTTTACTTTTACTCGAGTAGATTTCTAGGAAGGCTGAAAAGTACTCGTTATTTTCAGGTCTGCTCTTTTTTCTTCTTCCCTAAAATCCATTGGACACAAGCGGTTTTTGTCAAAGGAGGAGACCTATCACAGTGCACGCTCTCCACTGGGATGTACGTAAAGTGGAAATACGTCAAGCCTCCTCAAAACGATACCAAAGTCAAAGTAGCCTGCGTTTGTCAAGACAGAGCCGCAACAAGTGAAGACAGAGCCGCAACAAGTGAAGACAGAGCTGCAACAATGGCTACGCCTGCGTCAGGAGAAGAAAGACAATCCGCTGAGTCGTCTGAGTCTGATAATGAGCCGGACTCGGAGCAGGGACTTTCACAAAATCCTTGGCCGTATCTTAACTCAATGTTTGAGTTCGACCGAGTAAAAAACGAGGGCACAGTTTTTTGTAAAGCAATTGTCTTTGAGAGGGATCCAGACTTAGTTGGATGGTGCAGGTTCATTTGGTTTCAGTTCATGATTGTTAATAAACTCTGCATCATCTGCTGTCCTCTTATGATCCCATTCATTTGATTTGTTTTTGGTGTTTCTGCAGGTTTTATATAACATTGTGCTTCTAAAAGCAGCACATCAGTGCAGCTGGTTTCAAAGAGTTAATTCTCAGAAACAAGAGTTAAAAGATCCTTAAATTAATTTAGAAAAAATATAGTAATTTACTGATGGGGAAAATAAGAAATTTACTCTTACTCTTATAATCTTACTTTTACTTAGAGTAAATTTAAAAGCATTTACTTTTGGATACTTAAGTACCTTTAAAAGCAAGTACTTTTCTACTCTTACTCGAGTAATATTTTGATTGAGCTACTTTTACTTGTAACGGAGTAAATTTTGACCAGTAGTATTTGTACTCTTACTCAAGTACTGGGGTCGAGTACTCTGTCCACCTCTGGTAATATGCTTAAATTCAGCGGGTTGTCTCGTCTGATCTGAGGTCGTAGGCGAAAAAAAAAGGAGGCCGGCCGTCTCTCTCCCCTCCAGCCCGCGGCTCAGTGCTCGGGTGATTGCCGGGCGTGCCGGAGCGGCGAGGGGACGAGCTCCGTCACCCTACGCGCCCGCCGCCAAGATCCCCCAAGTGGATGGGAGCGTGCGTCCGCCTCCGCCGGCCTTCGCAGGCGCAGTGGTACGCGGGCAGCGCGGAGACCTGAGTCCACCGGCAGCCACGCCCACCGCGCAAGCGGGGGGCTGGACGGAGACGGCACTCCCCTTTTCCTCTCACCCCCGCGGGTGAGAGCTGCTGTTTGGGCACCCTGTTTCTGCGAGGGGTGCGGATGTCCCCGGGCGGGTCCCGCACGTCGCGACCAGGCGTCCCGACGGTCTGCACTTGGGGGCACGAAGGCTCGAACCCCCCGTTTGCTTGTTTTATTTGTTTTGCATATTTAAAAGTTCTCCAATGTCAAATAAAGGTTTAATTATTACATTTGAAAGGGTGTACTTGCATTATTATGATATATTAGTCTTGCATTTGTTTTGCACTTTGACGGAGCTGCTGCCTAATTTCATTGTAGAAGTATAATGATAATAAAGGCTTTCTATTTCTATTAACATTACATAAGTGCTTATTTTGGTCTTGACAATGTCGACAATAATATTGTTTATCATCAATAATTTGTGGGACAATATATCGTCCAGCAAAATTTGTTTTCGTCCCAGGCCTAGTTGCACCATGGTTTGCAAAAACAGCTTCAAAAATGAATTAAGGAATATTTATAAGTTTCATGGTTGTTGTTTTTTTGCAGAAGTGATTCCTATTATGAAACTGCAGTGTCTTTTCTAGATTCTATACTTGTGACCATATACTGTATATTCATATATATTTAAAATGTGTCCATTAAATGTCTCTGCTATCTTTGATAAAGTTGTAGCTATCCAGACAGGTTTCTGAATATTAACATGACAACAGTGTTTAAAAAGCTGCATTATTTTATATTAATTAGCTATAGTAAAAGCTATGGATGATTAACAGTGTCATAACTCACCATGTACTTCTTGACAAGGTTGTCAGGCTCTTCATTTAAGTAGACGCATAATCCTTTCAGTATGCATTCCCGTCTTACATCAATGCTTGGATTCTGTGGGAGACCAAAAACATAACTTTTACCAACTCTTTTTAAAGAACTAATGGTTTTAGATTTGTAACTTTTAATATTAAAGTGACATAAACGGAGGATATTGAATAATGAAATATAATTAGAAATTGTGTTAATGATGCTCATGAGTTCATTCTTTTATAATACTATATTTGATTATGATATGGCTCTAAAGCAGTGATTCTTAACCATAGGGCCGCGGCCCACACTTGGGCCGCGAGCGGCATCTAGTGGGCCGCAAAAAAAAAATTACGTTTTGTACGTGTGGGCCGCGGGGGCCGCGGGACTGCATAGCAACTCCCGACCAAATGAGGAGAAGACACTCAGCTAGCTGTACGTGTAATAGTAAGAGAAATGGTGTGTATTTACAGAGAAAATCCTTCATTTTGCAAAGAGTAGGTTTAGATCCGCCAGGATCAGGGATCGATTACTTGGGTCTGCGCCCAGAGCGAGCGAGCGGGGTGTGATCATTTATCCTGACGCGTCCCTGCGGCCGGGGAGGTTGGTGCCGCTCGGGCGGCGCCGGCGGGCTCCGTCGTTACTGCTGAAGGATTGTAGATGCGTGGGCTGATGTGTCTGCTGGACTGGACTGTGGTTCGGGCTCGCAAAAGCGTTTGTGACACGGCTGCAGCACGGCCATGAGAGCTGCAGGCTCTGCCCGTCTCTTCCCACTGGGACAAAACCAGTGTCTCATCCGTTCAGAGACCGTGGCGTTCAAAGTGCGAAAGTGAAACGCCACTGAAACAAAACACAAAGTTTTTCATCAAACATATCCACTCAAGTCTGAACTGAAGTCACAGAAAATAAGCTGACCATCTTAAAACACCCATGTTTGAGTCCAGATACAGCTGTGAAGCAGCTTTCTCCACAATGAACAGAATTAAAACTAAATATCGTTTCAGGCTCATCAATGAGCACCTTCTCATGTGCATGAGAACCTGACACCATGCAGCCCAGATTTAAGTTCTGGCAGGAGAAATTAGAGCTCAGTTCTCTCACTGAACAACAGAAAGTGGGGGCATAAGATTAAAAGAGGGGAAGAAAGAAAAACTGCAAAACTGTTCAATTGTTAAGAGGTGTTTATATTCATTTATTATAAAAATGTGTTGAGACAATTAACAAAGAAAAGGGGAAATTCAAACTGCTGGTAAAGAAATAAAGAAATAAAATAAGATAGCATTTGAAAAATAAAATAAAATCTATTTTATTTTTAAGAGAAAAAATATGTGTAATTCAAGTTACACATGTTAAGTAGCAAATATGTACTTTTTTAATATAACAGTCAGATGCAGATGTTGATACAACTATGAGGCTACTTGAAATATATATATATATATATATATATATATATATATATATATATATATAAAATGATGTTCTGGACCTTCGCTTGAGTGAATTTTCTCTAAATGGACCTCTTAAAGTTTTAGTTGAATACCCCTGCTATAAAGTGTTAATATTTAATGGGCCCCGGGCCACTCTGTACTGAAAAAATTGGGCCCCAAGGTCAGAAAGGTTAAGAACCCCTGCTCTAAAGCATACCTGAACTTGATTAAAAATGAAACGCCTAATAAGAGGTAAAGAGGTTAAACAGATTTTTTATGTTAAGAGTTCAACTTCGGGTCAGGGTTTGAGTGAAAAACACACACCTGGTCCATGGCAACCATGATCAGGTTAATTCTGCGTCCTGCTGCCCCTCCCTTCTTTTTGAAAACCTTCATCAGTTGGCTGGAGTAATGATCCAGTTGAGCCATAAAGGTTGACAGCAGGGGGAACGTGGTAATACGGGTGAACTCCGAATTTACCTGAAACAGATTTAGTCAGAATCTCAGATGAATCTTAAAATGATCTCATGTCACTTTCAACTAACTTCTGAGGTTGTGGGTTAATGGTTTGCATTCATGCTAATATACTGTGCATTGTAATGCAGACAGATTGTCCACATGCATTGTATTTTCTCCATTCACCTGGTGCAAAAGAACACTGACATACTTGAGTTGAGTCCACCCCCCACCCAAAAAAAAAAAACAAAACTAAGAGCTTATTGTTTAATACACGTACAACCATTTTAAACAAAAAAAAACAAAAACATGAACATTACCTGATTCTCAGAAAACAGGGCTGGCCATCTGTTTTTAAACTCTGCTATGAAGGGCATATCTTCAATTACTTCTCGTCTTCTATGGGCAAAGGCTTTCTCCATTTTACTGTTGATTAGCTGATTGTTGTTCTTCTTCTTCACCTCTAATATAAGTGCCTCCCTTTCCTTTTCAAGGCTTTCTTTTGCTTTCGCCTGCTGGGTAATCGGGACAGAAGTTGACTTCTGCTTTCTTCGGCTTCTTCACTTGGTTTGGACTTTGACCCGGGGCACCTCGCTTTTCTTTGGTGGCATTTATGCTCAATTCTGGGCAGCCAATGTTCCTCAGTCTTGTTCGGTAGTTTGCCATTTTATACTTCAAACTAATTTTCCATCCATAGAAGCCAGTAACTGATCCCTGCTCCTTTAAACAAGGATACGTTGTTATGAGGGCCTGGGCCACGTCATCGAACTCTGAACTTGAAGGGTAAACTTTGAATTTTGACCATTTCTGATGCCAAACCATCAAGTATATCCGACTTTAATTTCGGACTTGGACTCAAAAGAGTACCACTGTTCAGGAAGGCTTGGTTGGCCCTTTCCAACTGAATCTGTACCTCATAATTAAACTGAGGTATCTGGAAATGTTGGGGCCATGGCTGTGACCTAAGGGAAGAACCTGAAGATGTGGATTCGGAAGAGGAAAGGATATCTGTGTCTGATGATGTGGACAAAGAACTGTCATCTAACCACCGTGAAACAGGTTGACATGTGGTTGTGTCTGACTCATCTGTTAAGTAAATGACTTTAACAGTGCTCTTGTCTTTGATTTGTGAGATCTCTGGCAAGTTCACAAACTCATTATCGAATTCAATGTCTCTGTATTGTAGTCTGAAACTTCCAGGCAAGCTGAGTTTTCTTTTGATGTCTTCTTTGAGAGCCTCTATTGAATCCGGCATCCCATTGGGCAGAGTTAGTTTTGCTGCATTGTCCTCTCCAAGTACAACTCTCAGTGAAGCAGCCATCTTGTGTTCATTCTGAAAAACAAAAACACTAAATAATTTTCTCACATAAATCTCATCGGCCTTTGCACAATCAATTTTAGCATTGCAACACTTTAATTAGGAGAAACTGACTTTTAATAACTTACAAACCGTTTTACCATATTCAATCAAATCGGTGTTTTGAAACACACAAGTTACTGTTTCATAACGCTTCAGATGGTTGTTGATGTGAGAAAAATACTCTCTACTAGATGGTATTTCACTTCCAGGGCACAAAGGGCATGTAAAAACTCCTAGTTCTGCACTTCTAGTACCCAACACATTTACATGACATCGACTCAAATTAGTTTTAAGAGCATTCCATGTTTTGAATGAGCATGGACATTCATAGTATGTGCATGGATATGAGTGTCTCTGACCGTAATGATAATGTTTCAATCTGTAGTGTTTTAATAACTGGTACCTCGTAGATACAGTCTCAGGGCACTGTTTGCATCTCCACATTCAGAGCCTACAAAGAAGAGAGACAGTGATTAGTAATCTCTTCAAATGTTAGGATTAGAACTGCTCATAAAACAGATATGGAACATATATTAGTAAATAGCAGTTTGACATTGTTACATTGTTACATTACACTGAGTCAACTGCACCCGACCTGTATATTTTTACCAAAAGCAATTAATTTATGTAAATTATGAAAACAGGGCACACAAAATGTACACGTTTAGTATCACTCTAGGATAATTTACCTATTTTTTAAAATGTGATATGAAATTTCAAATATGAATTCATTAGTGATGCACCGATTGTTCGGTAACCGAAATTGTTCGGCTGAAAATGGCAAAAAAACACTTTCGGTGGAATAAGTGGGAAAAAAAACGAACAATTAATAACGGCGTTGTAATATAAGGAAATAGACTGGCCGCTCCGTAACTGTTGCGCACCACATAAATAGTTGGCCAACCAAAAACTAACCACATAAGAATTTAACTAACATTCACCAGCAGGTGGAACCAAAACAACATAAATCAATCTATTACAGGTGCGTTCAGATGAGGAAATCAAACGTGGAAGAGCGTGGAGTGAAGTGGTGCGGTGCAAACATGTCAGCACTGTGGAAGTATTTTAGAGTGGCAAAGAATAATACAAGAATGGCTGTTTGCAATGAATGTTCTGCTCAAATATCTAGAGGGGGCACATCTGCAAAGTCTTTCAGCACTACAAGTTTGATTTATCATTTGAAATGATAAAAAACCCTGAGCGCTTTAATGCATTTTTATTGTTTTAAGGCCTATGTTACAATGTTCAGTCAGTTAAGCCTAACGTAAGCTCAAAGATGGCCAAAAAATGTATTTTGCTAATTTATTTATTTTAAGTTATTGTTCTTTGCTGGTATAATGTCTGCTGGAATATTTAAGAAATGCTGGGAAATTAAAAAATGTTCAGTTTTTTATGTTCAACAAATGTTTTCTACCTTTTAATTTTGTAAAAGATGTTTTTCTTTTAAAAGCATGCCTAAATCAAATTTATTTGATTTATGCAATGGTGAAAAAATTGGCAAAATAAATGAAAAACTGCGAAGAACCATGTTCGATATTGTTCGGTATTCGGCGAACAATACCGTGTTAATTATTTAATTAAGTGTTTATTATTATTTTCGGTTTCGGCCACAAATTTTCATTTCGGTGCATCACTAGAATTCATAAAGAGTGATGAAGTCTACCAGAGCTCCTCCTGCTTTCTGTTCAATATTTAGGGATGCAGTATAAACTGGCACCAAAGAAAAATCATCTGGCTATTTAAGAATTCAAGAAATAACAGCTATGCACTTGACAATGGCACAAATGCTGCAATAAAACCACATTTGCAAGAAACTGTGTGTGTGTGTGTGTGCGTGCGAGCGGGTGCCTGCGTGTGTGTGTGTTTAAAGGCCTTGACACACCAACCCGACTTCCCCCGCTCTCTAATCTCTAAATGTTGGTTTAATAGATTAAATCTAACAGTTGTAGCTGCGCCTGTTAAGTAATTTGCTCCGAAAATTTCGGGATTTTCTGCCTGCCGGCTCCGGAGCTGATTTATGGTTCCACGTTAAATCGACGCAGAGCCTACGGCGTAGGGTACGGCGTAAGGCGCGCGTCGCCGCGTTACTTACGCCGTAGGCTCTGCGTTGGTGTAACGCAGAACCATAAATCAGCCTTTATTCTGGCGCGGTTTGAAAAAGACAAGCGAGTGATTATGTACATTCACTGAGTGAATATTATGAAAGTAAAATATTTATGCAAAATATTTATTTACGCAAATGACGACGAAAAGCATCCTGGAAAATTCACCGGGGAAACTAGCCCGACAGACGAGCACCGACGGCCGATTTTCGGCTTGGTGTGTCAGCCCCTTTAAAACTCTTTCAAACTGTACAACCGAGGGCATTAAAAACTGAAAACACTTATCGTCGGTTGACACAACCTATAGTTTCACACTGTATTATCAAGGAAACATTTCTACTTACCAATTTTTTTCAAGGACGACGGCTTCCAACTGAGCACATGGCGCGAGTGTCGTCGGTTGCTTTGCTCTGTGGTCACTGCGCATGTCTGAGAATGCGTCGTAGAGTATCTTTGCGTGCATGTATGATTTAAGTGAGATGACAAAAAAATCTGTAATGCCATTGACAAGTTATTATTTAATTTTATTTGGAAAAACAAGACGCATTATGTAAAAAAGTCTGTTATTATGAACACTTATGATTCTGGTGGTCTAAATTTTCTTGACTTTACCAACCTCAACAACACTTTTAAAGTTAACTGGATAAAGCAGTTCCTACATAATCCTACGTCCACTTGGAATTTTATACCCAAATTAATTTTTTCTACCATTGGAGGTCTTGAATATGTGTTATTATGTGACTATAAAATAGAAAAACTTCCCTTAACTTTGTCAAACTTTCATAAACAAATGTTGTTAGCATGGTCCTTAATCTATAAACACAATTTCTCTCCACATAGATGCTTTATTTGGAACAATCAACACATCAAATATAAAAATAAATCTCTATTTCTTAACTCATGGTTCAACAACAACATTATTTTAGTTACCCAACTGCTCAATGAAAATGGTAATCTGCTAAATTACACTGAATTCCTTACAGTTTATGGTATTCCTGTGACCCCAAAAGACTTTGCAGTTGTTATGGATGCTGTTCCGTCTGGTATTCTAAATCTATTAAGAGGCGCTGGTAAACCAGTCTGTCCTCCCTTAGATCCTATATTAACACCAGTGGGGCGAGTGTGTTTTTCTGTTAAAACTAAAAAAAGGAATTATCTAATAAGATCTCTTTTTCAGACTGACATCACCTCTACTCCATATGTTGTTCCGTACTGGTCTAATATTGTTCCTGGACTGAATTGGATCCATATATGGAACCTTCCATACAAATATCTAATTACGAATAAAGTTAGAGAAGTGTCTTACAAACTAATTCATAGATATTACCCTGCCAAACATTATTTGTTAAAATTTAAGAAAGATTTGTGTGTGAATTGTTCCCTGTGTGAATCTGAACCTGAAACTGTAATACACTTATTTTGGCTCTGTAACTCTACTGCCATCTTCTGGAGAGAAGTAATCCGTTACATCACCTTGAAGATTGACTCTGATTTTTCTTTAGATTGGAACAATGTACTTTTTGGTGTCCACGATGTCAAAAGTAAGAAACAGAAAGAACTGTATGTCATAAACTTGATAATAATATTAGGGAAGTATCACATACACAAAGGTAAATTTACTCACTCGAAACCATGCTTTATTGCATTCCAAAAGGAAACTGAACAGTACATGCAAAGTATTTGTGACTCGAATAACAAGAAAGCTATGAAAACTTGTGATTTGTGCACCTTGTTTTCTGTATTTATTTAGCAGCCTACCCCCTGGCTGATGTTCTGCTGTTTGATATTTCATTGATAAGACTTGCTTTTGTATTGTTTGATTGTTTGTTCTGTTAATAAAAAATAAAAAATAAAAAAATGATTTAAGTGAGATAGTTATGTTCGTTTGAATCTTCTGTGTTTTGTAGCCTTGAAATGCCTTACTATTATGTTATTCCAATGAAACTATGTTATTTTTTCTGTAAAAACGTAATAGTTATAGTAGATTTACCACAACAAAGTTACACAATGTGAACAACATCACTATTTCATTTCTTAGATACGGACAGAGGTGTCAAAAGTATTCACATTCATTACTCAGGTAGAAGTATAGATACTAGAGTTTAAAAATACTCCTGTAGAAGTTGAAGTATCAACTCAAGTTTGTTACTCAAGTAAAAGTATAAAAGTACTGGTTTCAAAACTACTTAAAGTATAAAAGTAAAAGTAATGTAAGGGGGAAAAAGCCATTAAGGACAAAAGCCATTGAAAATGAATGCATCTTAGTATAATGTAAATATATTAAAGAACCATATATGTGTACTATTGAGCATTAACATGTGTTTCAGAGAGCAGGAGATATGATGACTAGTTGCCTATAAGTATTGTAATGGTGCAAAAAGTCAAACTTCATGTTCATGTTATCATTTATCCTAACCTTTATTGGAATGTACATCCAAGTTTAGTTGCAGGAATCTGAGGGAACGGATGTAAGAACAAAACTGGACAAGAACATCTGAAACAACCACAACCAAATTCACTCTATCTGGATGGAGCAATTTAACTGGATAGTTTTTTTTAAAGGCCGAAATGAAATAGAGTAACGAGGCTGTTTTTAAAATGTAAGGAGTAAAAAGTACAGATAATTGAATAAAAATGTAAGGAGTAAAAGTAAAACGTCGTCTGAAAAATAATTACTTCAGTGAAGTATAGATACCGGTAACCAAAATTTCTACTTAAGTAAGGTAACAAAGTATTTGTACTTTGTTACTTGACACCTCTGCATACGGAAGCGTATTGCATTCACTTGAGAAAAAAAAATCTGCTCTGTTTTTCAGAATTAACAGAATAAAATTTGGATTAAAAAAATCTGCTTTGTTTTTCCAAATTAACGAGTTAATTATCTCAGAATTCCGAGAAAGGTTTTAATGAAAAAAAGAAAATCTGCTCTGTTTACAAACTGCGAGAAGCTGTCACAACCACAAAGTCCTGAGGTGCCTGCGCAAAGTCGACAAACTAATAACAATACCATCTATATAACATAAAGACAAGAGTATCTCCCAATGTTTCAAACCAAAAGCAAAATAAAACTGGATTAAACAAGCGGGACATGTTTGCTTTGAGTTCTCAAGGGAATGACAGCTTCTTCCATGTTGTGAGGTATCTGGTTAATTCAGAACAGAGCAGAATTATTTTTTTTCATTAAAACTTTTCTAAGAATTCTGAGATAATTATCTCGTTAATTCAGAAAAACAGAGCAGATTTTTTTTTTCAAGTGAATGCAATATGCTTCCGTAGGTCCACACTTGAAAATGGAAATCTTTTTTTTTTTTTTTTTTAAAGGTCTTTGAAAAACCAGCATCTACCATACAACAATAAAAAAATCCACATTCAGGAAGTCTGTGTGACTTTGCGCTCGTTCTGTTTCAAACAGAAACCAGACCAGGTTGCCTGTGGGGGAAATTAGTCGCATGACACGATGCCTCAGTTTTTATAGTTGCTAGTTCAGCAAAACTTCAAAAAACAAACGCAGTCGTCTTCTTTGCCTATAATGGCAACATATTAGCAAGAGGCTATTAATTATAATTAATAACCTACTGTCACTCACTTCACTCATAGAAAACTGCATATCATTATCTTTTGCCCGTTTCTCCTCTTCTTCTGTTTCTGAACTGGGCACTTAATGGTTTCTTTGATAGTTTGCTCCATGATGAAGATGAATACTCGACATCATTAACTTTTTTATAACCTTCAAACACCATCCATCCACCTTACGATCAACCGGAATCACTTGAACGACTGCACAGATTTCTTTTTTACTCATTTTTCACCTTACCCACTTAATCATGTGTAGGTATATTGATCTATTTTAATTTAAAGGAGCTTGAGGCCGGATTGTGGCAGGATTTATGAAAAAAATCCGTATACATTTTAAGTTTTCTAGTAATAATGTCAGATGAAGCCTTCCAAACCCAAAAGAATGAGCCCTCTAGTGTATCTCTCCTTTGCCTTGAACAGGCTGTGTGCTGCAAAATGTGCTGCAATTCGGTCCCGAATTTCCCGCGCTGGGCTGCGGATGTGACGTCACATGACGCTGCATGCGCGTTCTCCCCGTTCTCCCGTGCCGGCTTCACTGTTGGCTGCAGTACCCCCAACGGCCGTCGTGGTGAAGGGTGGCGCTAGAGAGTCTCATTTCTTAAAAGGAGCCTCAAGCTCCTTTAAGGGATGAAATACAATTAATTTGGGAGCAGTTTGTGTTGTGTGGCCTCTCTGGCCTGGGATCAGTCCATCCCTCGCCAACCTCTGAAGTCGCTTTAGACAAAAAACATCTTTTTTTGCCAACTGTTCAATGCAAGCTCACCTGCTTTTAGTTTAGCTGTCACAAACTTCTCCGTGCTTCACCCAACTGAACTGTAACATGCATCATTTGTTTTTCCTGTTATTTTTTTTCATAATTGCTGTTACAGGATGATTAGGTTCATGTGCTCCTGAGCCAGATCCCTGTTCTCCATGCAAGTTACACTGGTGAGGTTAATGAATGCATGATGACTTCCCTGTTTGGGAACCATTGATTTAACAGCTTGAAATTTAAAAGTAACACAAGCTTTTCTTAATGGTTTGATGATCAATTTAAATCCAGGCACATCGTAAATCCACCTCCTTGTCTTTCCACTATAAAAGTAGCCCAGAAGGAGCAAACCGACCGACTTTCCAGTATTCAGTTGGTGGCAGTTTGAAGTTTCTGCCACTAGATGTCAGTAAATCCCACCTTTATACCATCAATGTGCTCATCACGCCTTCATAGTAACAAAAATAGGACAGAAAAAACTAGAACTTGTTTTGTGTTGTGTCTGTTTTGATGTCAATATTTGTGGTTTTATAATCAAAAAACATTTAGAAGAATGCAGAGCTGCAATGGACAATGTAATCATTATTTGAATTATTTAAAGAAATCAGCTTTGCAAGTGTGATCTCTCACACACACACACACTCACACACACACACACACACACACACACCCAAACTAGTTTTACACTCCTGTGCTTAGGACTGCAAAAATCATCGTAAGAAATGGCAATTCTGCTTTTTGATGGTTTCACACTGTCAAAGAGAAAATGTTATTTCTTCATTGCCTTTTTTTTTAAAGTTCTTTTTTTTAGTTCTCTGGAGGAACAACAACAAACTCCATTTCCAGAAGAATTGAGAAGTTTTCTAAAATGTACTAAAAACTTAGAGCTACAGTTTGTTCATTAAACTGAACTCCTATTTAACAGAAGAGTGCAAAGGAGATAATTAAAAATATATCTGACTCTTTTCCGCATGCTCCTTGACATTTCTATACAGTAGTTAGATCGGAAGCGCAGGCTTTCTGAGAAAAGACATTTCTATGACGGAAGCGTTTGTTAGAATTATGTCCCCTTTGAGCCCTCAGGTGGCGCCGCATGATGAGACTGTCGGGGTCTGGGAGACCTGTGAGATCTGTGTCTGCTTTTTTCTGCAGTCTGTTCATCCACCAGATGTCATCAGGTAACATGGCGGCTGGATGAGGCGACAGGTGTTTTCCATCAAGCCCTCAGCAGCAGCAGGATAAAGGGAGCACGCTGCCAGCACTCGGTCACCAGAGTCCTCTTTTGTTGTTTACAGTCCTTGTTTACATAGTCTTTGCATGTGTGCACTTTTACGATTAAGCCTTTATTATGATGATAATAAAGGCTTTCTACTCTATTCTATTCTGACCCTCCACTGTGTTCCTGTCAAAGACCCTTCTGAAAGAACCCACCGAACAGCTTGAACCTACTGTACCTACCGTCTCCTGAATGTGTTCTGCACGCGGGCCAAGACTTTGGTTAAAGGGGACCTATTATGAAAACAGGTTTTCTCTTACTTTAACATATATAAAGTGGTCTCCCCTCAGCCTGCCAACTCAGAGAAGGAGGAAAGCAACCAGATTCTGCAGTGTCTGTACAGCCGCCCGGATGAGCCGTCCAGTGTGATGTGGATCTACGAGCCAATAAGATTCTGCGCATTTTCGTTACGTAACGAAAATGCAAACCACGTCCACAACTATAAAACCGTGTAACTGCATGCGAGCGTCCGACTATCGTAGCACTGCGTGACATCAGACGCTCTCTGTCCAGCTCCCTCCAGCAGCTGCCACTTTATTAAGGTTTTTGTAGTGAAATGAGGAGGAATCATAGAGATAACTTCTCATTTCAACTAACTGGACCAGCCGTTCCTCATCCATGACTGTTTCCTACAGCGCTTTCAACCGGCTTTCAACGTGAGCGACAGGAAGAAAATAGAAGCAGGGCGTCCGACAAATGTTCAGCTCAAAACGACGCGGCCAGTTAGGACAGTCCAATAGAAAATAAAGCAATGGAATTGATTTTTTCGCTGACGCTCTCTTGCATCACATGCAGTTAGGACACGGTAACTCCGCCGGCTGGAGCTTCTGCCATTTTTCCGTAGCGGTGTATCGCGTCATTCAGGCAGCCAATCAGCACAGAGCCTCATTATCATAGCCCCGCCCACTCAGAATCCTGCATAGATAATGAGGTTAGAGAATGAGATGATAAAGACATGGCTCAGAGGCTGAATTTCTAATTTATTTAGCAAAAACAATCAAAAGCTTGTTTTTAAGACAGTCAAGGCCTGTTTAAAATAGGGATTAGATGCCATAATAGGTGCCCTTTAAAGCATGACAAAGATGTTATACAGTCACGTTTCAGTACCAGCTCTGCATCAGTGATACTTTCTCTCATACCGGAGTCACCCATGTACTCATAAGATCACACACACCAGCTTTTCCACTTTTCTTGGTAAACTGAATGGTGTTTTTTATCTTTGGCTGTCCTTCGGCAGGACGGTCCCCCCTTATGGTCCAGGTCCTGCTGCTTGAGGTTTCTCTCCTCTTAAAGGGTTTTTACCTGTTTGACTTAAGGTTTTTCTCCTACTATAAGAGATTTTACCTGCCATTTTTTATGTAATAATTGCTTGGGGTCATGTTCTGGGTCTCTGGAAAGGGACAACTTGTGTTGTAATAGATGTTATATAAATAAAATTGAATTGAATTGACACCCATTTGACCACAGAACCTATGAGATACGTTTTTGTTAAGACAACTTGGGAGGATTTCTGATGTTAATATATATATATATAGCCTAAATGTTGAGAAAAAAGTCAACATTTTGAGAAAAAAGTCGGAATGTCAAGATTGATGTTGAAGTACAATCTCGAGAAAAAAGTGGAAATGTTGAGAAAAAAGTCTAAATGTTGAGAAAAAAGTCGAAATTTCGATTTCTGGTGTGTGTGTGTGTGTGTGTGTGTGTGTGTGTGTGTGTGTGTGTGTGTGTGTGTGTGTGTGTGTGTGTGTGTGTGTGTGTGTGTGTGTGTGTAAGCTGCTGTCCATATACATTTAGAACTGTTTCCTTGTTTAATAAGTTTCAGGTGACATGTGAAGATGCAACTTCAGACTGTGTTGAGTGTTTTTTCCGAGATGCTTCTAACCTCATGTGACAAGTCGCTGCTGTGACAGTTTCTCACACTGTACTGCCTGAAGACTCACCGATCATGTGCACATTTCCAGAAAATACCTGATTCCTTTCAAAATATTCTAAAGTGTATATGTTGCTTTTTGCGATTTTCTTTATTGGAAATATATTTATTGATTTGAATTTTCTGAGTACGTGTCGACGTACTACATGTTACTGCTAGCAAATCTTGCTACCATTCCCGAATCTACCACCCACATCAATCCTTTCCAAGATAGATGTAGATAGATGAAAATAACAGTGGATTTTCACTTGAAATAAGTAGAAAAATCTGCCAGTGGAACAAGATTTTTTTGCTTGTAGGATAAATCCCACTGGCAGATTTTTCTACTTATTTCAAGTGAAAATGTACTTGAAACAGGTGAAAATTGTCAAATAAGTTATTTTTCTGGTGATGACTCTAAATGTTGAAATAGCAGTAAAACCACATTCATTGATGAAATGACATAAGGGATGGAAAGGGGGGATGGCAGTTTTACAGGGGGGATGATTTGGACCGTATTTATTTCAGGGGGGGATGCCATACCCCCTCACCCCCCTCAACTCCAGTACTGGTCCTAGCACTAACCAACTGCTGGGAAAGGCGGTTTGACGAGCAGCCGTTGGTGCCACCCCTTGGGTGGAGTAACCCTATGGACCGTTTTCAGACCCTACATCTTTCTAGATAAAGGTCTGATCTTTCAGGCTCAATGTAACCATATGAAAGGGAAACATCTGAAAGAAATAAGAACAAAGACCAAATTTTTCTTGTTTTCTTTTCATAGAACCAGTTGACAAACAAAATAGTACTGATATCTAAATCTCTAGGTAGTGTAAAATAGTGTGTTAGAGTCAGTAGTCATATTTGCAGCTATAGAACAAGATAATAGTTTCAAATATAGCTTGGTGGTAGATATGCTGCTATAGGCCTATGCTGCAGGGGGCACCGACATGATCCACTGGGCGGTGCCTCTCACCCTTCTTCTCCTCTCCTTTTCCCTGCCTCTCTTCTCCATTTCCATTTTTATTTATTATAAATATCTCATAGCCATCATTTTTGTCCATCGCTCCTGTAGTTTCTTGTGCTGGCCCCCCTTTTTTCTCTTTTGTGCATGTTTGCAGGCCGGAGCTTCAGGAGCTGCGTGCTGGCCTGCGGTCCCCCCCTACCCCCACCACCCCCGGTCATCCCGCTGCTGCTTCCACATGCCTGCGGTCCCCCAACCCCGGTCATCCCGTTGCTGCTTCCACCTGCCTGCTGTGCTGTTGACGTCCCCGACCCCCCAGTCTGGCCCTCGGCAGGAGGGTCCCCCCTTATGATCCAGGTCCTGGTCCAGGTTTCTTCCCTAAAGGGGAGTTTTTCTTGCCACTGTTTGGCTTAAGGCTTTTCTCCCACTAGGGGAGTTTTTACCTGCCATTGTTTACGTAATAATTGCTCAGGGGTTTATGTTGATGTTCTGGGTCTCTGGAAAGCGTCTAGAGACAACATCTATTGTATTAGACGCTATACAAATAAAATTGAATTGAATTGAATCCTTTTTGTTGTATATGTGTGATATGATATGTTAGGTCTAAAATGAATAAGCCACTTAAGCGCTGTAAGAGTAGCTCAAAGTCACAGAGGAGCTGTTGTATGGGAAAGTATTGGATGCAGATTGGCCAGCATCTGCAGAGCTGCTTGAGCTTTTTGACCTGTGTTAAGGAGTAAAAACCCTTTGGACTTGATCTTTGAAGACTCTTGTGTTTGACTGACTTTGTGTTTTTCTTCAGAAGTTTGAAAACGTAGAAATATTGGTCAAAAGAGTTAGAAAATGGAACAAAGGTGCAGAAAGCCGACGTAGTCAGCCACTGGTTCGTCATCTGGTCTTAAGACTGGCCCGGGAAAATCCACATTTACATCTTTGAGGAATAAACAAACACTTTTAATTTCCCATTGCAGTTTGTATAGACATTTTATTTACAAAACAACATCAGTTTGGGTTTTGACAAAAAAGAGAACAAGACAAAGTTTTTGTTCCCTTTTTATCCTTCATTACTGCGACTTAAAATGAAAATATACCACTTTCTGATTGGATACGCTAGTGCTGCAGTAGGACTGAAATGCTCTAAACTCACAGTACAGGAGGTTCAAGATAAACAGTGCTAGTGTCCTTGTCATGTACACGTACTCCCCAAAGTAATTACTGCATAGCTTTGTTTTATGAGCTGGTTGCTAAGGATCAGGAACCAGTTCCCCTGCCTTCAGGTTATTGCTTGTCTGTCTTTGCTCCTTTCTGCACTGAGGTTACAGCCCCAGCAGTTAACAGCAGTTAAAAGCATTTCAGGGCATGACTGATAGTGAAAGAACAAAAACCCCAAACAACATAAACCAAGTGTTTAATCATTTCTGTACAGTTTCAGTTCATCAGTATTTCTTCAGCGTGACCTCTGCGCACAAGACAAGCTATTACTGGCTTTCCTTTTAATAGTCTCACTTCCCTCTGCCTCCGTTCTTATCTTTCCAGACTCTACAGCTCCACTTTTCCTCTGTGACATTAATCACGTGCACCGAAACACAACTTAAAAAGCCATTTGCTGGAAAATCTGAAACTAATTCAACCACCTGCACCATAAACCTCACACATGCCACATCCTTGTTGGGCAAATTTGTCCAGTCAGTCTCTTCACTGTGAGGCCAGCTGTTTAGACAAACAATATGCAAATATGCATGTACACACAAACACAAACACACATATATATATATATATATATATATATATATATATATATATATATATATATATATATATAGCTAGATCTGTTTCACAGCTTTACATGTCCATACAAACATATTTGTAAATTTACACTAACTAAAAATTTACACTAACTAATAGCAACTATACACAAGTATGGTACGGTGGCCGAGACCTGCCATTGCTGAAAATAAAAGTAACAAAGCAAACAAAAACAAACGCCGCTGCAAATAAAAGAAACGCTGCAAATATAAATAAACCCCGCTGCAAATAAAATAAAAAAACGACGCAAATAAAAAAGCCACAACGGAAGTGAATTACTGGGGACTATTTTTGCCGATGCACCGGTGTTGCACATTAAAAATTACACGTAGCGACGTTAAACACTAACCTTTTCACTTATTTTCTCGTTCGTTGTTCTTCTTATTCCTCGCTCTTCTTATTTCTTCCTTTTCACTTACGTCTTCTTCGTCTTCTTCTTCCCCTCTCTGGTAAAAAACACCGGTGCATCAGCAAAAATAGTCCCCCGTAATTCACTTCCGTTGTTGCTTTTTTATTTGCATCGTTTTTTTTTAATTTGCAGCGGCATTTCTTTATATTTGCAGCGTTTATTTTATTTGCAGCGTTTATTTTATTTGCAAAGCGTTTATTTTATTTGCAGCGGCGTTTCTTTATATTTGCAGCGTTTCTTTTATTTGCAAAGCGTTTATTTTATTTGCAGCGGCGTTTCTTTTTATTTGCAGCGTTTCTTTCATTTTCAGCAATGGCGGGTCTCGGGCCCCATAGTATGGCACCAAAACATATCAAAGAAAAATAGTGACATCGTCTGTCTTTTGTTGAACACTATGAAAATCAAACAAATGCAAACTATTTCTCAGATTGCAAATCTGAATTTGGATTAAAGGTAGGGTAAGTGATTATTGAATGATGTCCCGTCTGTTGATATTTGAAAAAAAGAAAACATCAGTAAAGTGTTTCCAGTAAGAAAACACACCCCATCATGAATGAAGTCTCTCTCCAGGTGTTTGGCTGGAGCAATAGCATTCAGCCAGGTTTGTGTATGGAGTTTTTTTGTTTTGTTTCACAGAAAACCTTTGAGATGTCTGGCAAGCACCAACCGACGAGATATTCACTCAATGAGATAAGAAAATACTAAAATTCCTCACCCCACCTTTAAACTCAGTGCTCTATCTCTACAGCCACGTGAAAAAAATGTATGCTCTCTCACAAGATGAATCCAAGTATTTAGCTATGGAAATTTGATCCTTGTGGAATATCGGTATTAAATACTCCAACTTGACATTTTGTATATTCATCAGTAATCACAGTTTTAGAAGACAGTAGAATAAATAATACATTTTCTCTATTTCAATTCATTTCGTGCATTATTTATGTTTATACAAATAATTCTTTTTTTCAAAAAGTTTGAAGTTTTATGTCATGTTGGGTTTTATTCCATCCACAGAGTTGGTTCTAATTTATTCTTGTCTCTTCGTGATCCAACACCACATCACGCAGGAGGCCGGGTGACCCAGTAACACATATAAAAGCTTTCATTTTAGCCCTTTAAAAGACATCTGTTCTGTTAGAGCAGGGGTCGGCAACCCAAAATGTTGAAAGAGCCATATTGGACCAAAAACACAAAAAACAAATATGTCTGGAGCCGCAAAAAATGAAAAGTCTTGTATAAGCCTTAGAATGAAGGCAAATGGCGAAAGGCGAAATGTCGAGAAAAAAGTCGAAATGTTGAGAAAAAAGCCAAAATGGCGAGAAAAAAGTCAAAATTTCGGGCAAAAGTTGAAATGTTGAGATTAATGTTGAAGTAAAATTTTTAGAAAAAAGTCGAAATGTCAAGAAAAAAGTCGAAATATTGAGAAAAAAGTCAAAATTTCGAGAAAAAAGTCTAAATGTCGAGAAAAAAGTTGAAATGTTGAGAAAAAAAGTCTAAATGTCGAGATTAATGTTGAAGTAAAATTTCAAGAAAAAAGTTGAAATGTCGAGAAAAAAGCCAAAATGGTGAGAAAAAAGTCAAAATTTCGAGAAAAAAGTTGAAATGTTGAGATTAATGTTGAAGTAAAATTTCGCGAAAAAAGTCGAAATGTCAAGAAAAAAGTTGAAATGTTGACAAAAAAGTCAAAATTTCGAGAAAAAAGTCAAAATTTCGAGAAAAAAGTCTAAATGTCGAGAAAAAAGTCTAAATGTTGAGAAAAAAAGTCGAAATGTCGAGATTAATGTTGAAGTAAACTTTCGAGAAAAAAGTCGAAATGTCGAGAAAAAAGTCAAACTTTCGAGAAAAAAGTCGAAATGTCGAGAAAAAAGTTGAAATGTCGAGATTAAAAAGGAAAGGAAGAAAAAAAGAGAAAAAAGGAAAAAAAGAAGAAAATGGAAAAAAGAAAAAAAGAAGAAAAAAAGAGAAAAAAAGAGAAAATAAAGAGAAAAAAAAGAAAAAAAAAGGAACAAAAAGGTCAAACATTTTTGAAAAAGCTCCAGGAGCCACTAGGGCGGCGCTAAAGAGCCGCATGCAGCTCTAGAGCTGCGGGTTGCCGACCCCTGAGTTAGACTGTATTATCTATCAGATGCAACTGCACCTCCAAGCTTGGGGAGTGTTGAGAGAGTTACACTTTATCCACTCCCACTGACGTCTGTGTCCTTCTGGCCACCGCCACGTTGCTGTTTCTCGACTCGCAACTGTCGTCCAGAGAGCGTTCGTTGGACTGAGTTGTCTGTCCTTCGACGTCGTCCGCCAAAGCTCTCCGGTAAACCCCCATGAGACTCTGCCGGAAGCGGCCCCTGACTTCCAGCCCCATGCAGAAGTACAGCAGCGGGTTCACACAGCTGTTGAAGTAGGCGAGCGATCTCGCCAACGGCTGCCAGACCTTCAACACTGCGTTCTTACTGTCCACCATCTTGACGAGCAGGAGGAAGTGGTACGGAGCCCAGCACAGGAAGAACGCGATGACCAACGTGGCTAATATACGCAGGGGGCGGGACTTCCCCGACAGGCGGGTTCGTCGGATGCCAAAGCCAGCCAGGATGTAACAGATGAGGATGACCATGAAGGGCAAAACGAAGCCGCATGAGAAACGGATGGCGTAGAGAACGTATTTAACGCCGTTGTCTCCTTCTGCTCCGTCCTTCACTTCCAAGCTACACTTGCTCAGGTTGTTCTTCCCTTTGTAGACTTGGCGGTAGATGAAGTAGGGAGTGCTGAAGATGATGGCGGTGATCCAGACGCAGACGGCCACCACCCTCGCGGCCCACAGGGTGCGCCGCTGCCTTGTGAAGACGGGCCGCCAGACGCAGAGCATCCGGTCCAAGCTGATCACGGCCAGGAGGAAGACGGAGCAGAACATGTTGGCGTATTTGAAAAAGCCGTTGAATTTGCAGACAAAGGTGCCAAAAGGCCAGTGGTCGAAGAAGAGCTTCTTGATGAGGGAGAAGACTCGTGAGAAGCAGAAGATTAGGTCCGCGATTGCCAGGTTTACCAGCCACACATTGGTCACCTTTGGCTATGAGGAGAGAAAAAAATAAAGTCAGAGGACAAGAAAAAAGACAAACAAAGTGAAAAAGAGGGATGAGACAGCATAGAAAATGTTAGTTATATGCTATCCTTCTAAAAAACATTAGTGAACTCATAAGTATGGAGTTTGCATGTTCTCCCCATGCTTGCGTTGGTTTTCTCTGGCTTCTTCCAACAGTCCTTAACCATGTATGGCAGGTTAATCAGTGGTTCTAAGGCCATGTTTACACATAGCCGGGTATTTACAAAAACGGATATTTCCCCCTCTACGTTTTGAAAAATTCCATCATTTACACAACATCGAAATCTCAAAATCTCTTCATTTACACGAACCCGCATAAATACGCTGTTACGGTGCTATGAGCAGCCAAACCTGCAGTGGGCAGTGTAACGAGAAGCATGAAGTCATGCTAGAAAACATCAACAAATGACACGTGTAACTTCCAGTTAAGGCTGATTTATGGTTCTGCGTTACACCAACGAAGAGCCTACGGCGTAGTTTCTGGATCGATTTAACGCGGGACATAATTAAGGCTTTACTTCCAAGACAGAACGAGAGTCTTTCGTTTGGAGTGACAGAGAAGTGGAGTTACTTTTAAGTGTGACTTTAGAATATAAAACAGGTAAAATACAAGAAAATATTGACGGCAGTCAAACAAATTGTAAACGCAGGTCGCACTCATGATGCTGGTGACGTTTTTGTCACGTAATGTGACGTTCTGAAGCCTAAATGTCCGTTTCCCTCCGTTTACAAGCAAACGTGAAAACTGAGTTTTTGGAAATCTCCACTTTGGCCGGAGTTTTCATGAATGATGGTTTTTGGAGACTTTGAGCTTCGTTTTCGTGTAAACGAACGGCCAAAACGCATGAAAACACCAGCGTTTTTGCTACGTGGAAACAGGGCCTAAATTGGCCATATAGTAGTGTGTGGGTATGGTGCAACATGTAGAGAGCTGGGACAGGCTCCAGCAGACCCTGAACTGGAATAAGCAGATATAGATAATAGATAGGGATGGGTGAATGGGTGAGTGGGTCCTCATCAGCAGTTACGTGGATCACACAAGTGAAGGAAAACATCTTACATTCTTATTCCGTTTTATTTTCTACCATCGATCCATGAATCCATACATTCTTCCCTGAATCCATCCATCCATCCATTTATCCATTTTGCTTTTCTAGATCTGGTCAAGGAGGACGCAGCCTAATGGTGCTTTTCCACTAGTACCTACTCAGCCCTACTCGCCTAGGTACGGCTCGTCACGCATCGTCCTGGCTCCACCCGCTTTGGCCTCGTTTGTTTTTCCACATCCAGGTGAGAAGTGGGGGGGTTGGGGTGAAGCTGATGTGACGTACTCGATTGTGCAACCGCTTTGTTCATGTCGGAGCAGATGAGAAATTAGCTGGAGCCGCGAGCGGCAGAGAGTAAAACAGAGCTCCTGGTGGATCTGATCGTTCCTTATCACCTGTCTACATCCCTTTTTTAATTCTCTCGTCAGCCCCCAGGTTTATGAACATCTGCACCTCAGAGTTGGATTACCAAACAGATGTTTGCGCTGTATAATAAAATCGCTGCGAGTCGCTCTCGCGCTGACTCCCGCTTCCTGATTCAAATGTCTGACGGCCCCCCGACCAATCGGTGGCGCGGAGGGTGGTGATTTCAGATCCAGGTCCGGCTCAGCCCGCTTAGAACCTCGTTAGAAAAGATACAGAAAAAGTATCTACTTGCCACGGCTCCACCCGCCTCGGCCCGTAGTGGAAAAGCGCAAGACGGGGGCGTGGCGGGTAGAAGCGAGCTGAGTAGGTACTAGTGGAAAAGGGCCATAAGCAAAGAGGCCCAAACCTCACTTTCCTCAGCCACTCCTCCAGGAGATCTTCCAACCAGATGCCCGAACCACAACAGCCCCCTCAACGTGGAGGAGTCCAGCCGACCCCCACATGCACAAACAGAAAGTCGAATTGTTTCCTTAATCCGACTGATAAGACATTTTTAAAAGTCATGTCTACATCTTAGCCGGGCTGTAGTCGAACCGAACTGAAGCTTGTGAGATCGAGTTATTAGTGCCAGATAATGCGTCCTAATCAGAGTTATTCTGACATGTATACGCAACCCACGCTTAGCCGGCTAGTGACCGCACCGGGACTCCCGCTTCCGGAGGTGACGAACAACGCGAAAGCCAGAATATCAACACAGTAGGAGAAGAAGAAGACAAACAAAAAAAATAACCACAAGAAAAAAAAAACGCAAAAGTGCGATTGGCGCCACCTAGCTTTGTGGAGTCAAACGCACTTCACTCAATAATCGATTGTCTTCTCGTGCATGTTTACTTGGATTTCTGGGAAACTCCAGTTTATTCCTTAGCTAGATTGCTGCCAATAGCTTGATTCAGATTTGCATGTAACTGCAGTGTGTTTCAGTTACTACAAACAGTTCATGACTTTAGTTGGGGGTCGGAGGATTAATCGGCTAGTCTTGCCTCCGACCCAGCTCTCTCTTAACCACAACAGACTGGCACACAGTCTGCATGACAGTCTGCATGACCGTAGCATCCTTGAATGGCCCTATTACCATGGTGGAGTTTGTATCCTTTAGTGATCCCAGGTGCCGAGTCGTCACGGGCAACTGCCTTCAGTAGGATCTCCCAAGGAAAGTGGATTAGGAGTGATTGAGTCAGACTCATATGGCAAAAGTAAAACAAGGAGCACAGTGTCCCTCGCTTCAATATTTTCTTCATAAACATCAGTAAACTGATAATTGATTAATAATTTCTGCATGATATCATGTTTGCAAACTCTGAGCCAATTCATGTCATTTAATTAACCTGAATGGAGCAATCTATCATGTCTGGAAACACAGAGTTTACAACGCGAGTATTTACAAAGGCTCCAATCTAAACCACCATGTGTTTGATACTGTAATTACTGAACTGTCCCTGGAGAGAGTTGCACGTAACAGAAGCCTGTTCTGATGGGACGAACGTGAAATAGACAAAACATAAAGCTTTTTACCTTTCCTGAAAAATAAGGGCAAGAATTAACATGCCATTTATCAATAAAGTAAATCTTCTGATGCTACATATACAGTATTTACATGTTGGTGTTTTGAACTACTTGATATTGGAGCTCCCTTCAGCATCCTCATGAATATTTCACTGTGAGACTCCTGTGAGGCTACTTTTATCAAATGCTGTAGATATTGTAGACTTTTTCTAAATTCTCACGTTGTAAAATTTTATGATTTGTTTTATTATAAAATCATGCAAATTATGTTCAGAGCAAAATCAAAAATGCTCCCTGACTCAATACAGAGGTTCTTTTCAAGTCAGGAGACTCCGTATAATCTTAGAGGTGTCTGTAATTTCACAGTACAAAAAGCTAAAAAAGGTATGAAAAGGAGACGTGTCTCCATTATTGGAGTAAAATTCTGGAATGATGCCAACATAAATTTAAAAACATGTCATTCTCTTTTGGTTTTTAAGAAAATGGTTTGTAAAACTATTTTTGAAGCTTATAAGTGCAATTGACTATCTGTTAATGTTTCTTTGCTTTTCTGTTGTTTCTTTGCTTTTCTATTCTCTTTTTGGTTTTCTGGAGGTGGGTAGCCAAAAAAAAAAAAATCATAATGAAGTCTAATACTCCGTATCTGCACCTTGAGCTTGAACCCGGCCACCCAGATGACGGCAGAGTTCCCCGTGATGCCGAGCACGATGGTCAGCGTGTAGGCGACGATGGTGATGTTGTCCATCACGGCCTCCACGTCAACCTTTGTCCCCTGGCCGTCCTTGGAGGACTTGGCCACCAACGTGGGAACGGAAGCGTTCAGCAGCATTGTGAAACTGAAAACAAAAGAAAAAAAGGATACAACAAAAAGTTACTTCTCTTTAACAGTCAAAACGAAAACTAAACTTACAACAAAGAAGAAGATTATTATTTCCTAAATGATTTTAAAGAAGCTCATGAAGGATAGTGTGTGTAATAATCACATTTAGATTAAAAGTCATATCAAAAGTCAAACAAGCACCACATTAGCTCAGACCTCTTATCTTATTAAGACGTGAGTGCTACTAATTAAACGGAACAAATAAGCAGTAAAACACATTTACAAGCTATGAAATTATAAAACTGAATATGATTTGTTTAGGTTTTAATGTAGGAAGGTTTAACTGTAGTTTCAACAAGAACAAAAACATGTGTACCATTTTGACTTATTTCTTTTTTATTTAAAGTGCTTTAAGTCTGTTCCAGTGTATCTGTGGAAAACATATTCTGGGTTTAACCCCAGTGAATTATTGTATCATTGAAAATGAAAATGAAAGTATCTACACTAAAGTAAACTAAGTAAAGGAACATCTTGTTTTTGTGAGACTAATAACTTGCAGTTCTTCATTGGTTCATTCAGTGATTGGAAAAGTAAGCTCTTTGGTTCCTTTTTCGCTTCTAGTCTGCAGCACGGGTGGGACAAAAACGAAAGCTTTTCTACGTTAACACAACAAGCTCAGGATATTTTCAGAACTTTTATGCAGGTTGGGGTAATTTTCACTTTTACGCTCATTATTGAGTTAATCAAGGCAAGGCAAGTTTATTTATATAGCACAATTCAACATTCAAAGTGCTTTACATCAACATTAAAAGCGGCAAAACATAATTAGACAGTAAATAACAAATAAAATGAAATACAATTATGTCAACATAAAATGATGGACAAAACTCTCACTTAAACAAAGATCACCATAACGTATTCCTAACTATAAATATGTACAGGACTGTCTCACAAAATTAGAATATTGTGATTTTCTGTAATGCAATTACAAAAACTAAAATGTCATACATTCTGGATTCATTACAAATCAACTGAAATATTGCAAGCCTTTTATTATTTTAATATTGCTGATCATGGCTTACAGTTTAAGAAAACTCAAATATCCTATCTCAAAAAATTTGAATATTCTGGGAATCTTAATCTTAAACTGTAAGCCATAATCAGCAATATTAAAATAATAAAAGGCTTGCAATATTTCAGTTGATTTGTAATGAATCCAGAATGTATGACATTTTTGTTTTTTTAATTGCATTACAGAAAATAAAGAACTTTATCACAATATTCTAATTTTTTTTGAGACAGTCCTGTATCTCAGGCATCAAAAAATTGAAAAATGTATATTTTTCTGTCCCCAACCTTAATTTTATAGATGATGCAATAAAGATAGACACTGCTAGACGGTGAATTGTGTTTTACTGCTCATTTGTTCCGTCAAATTAGTTACGTGAAGTTTGTCAGTTGACAGATTGTCTCCAAATATCCAAAGTATTGCACAACTTTATCTCACAGTCAAAATTCCCTGTTAGATCTGATTCATCTCTCTGTGCCCAAGTGGAGTTTTAAATAATAAACTACGTGCTTTTAGTGCATTTTGATGGAGTGAATAGTGTTCTGTTAGACTCAGCCGTCAAGCCAACGTGGACAAAATTGCTGACAAAGAATGAAGGAGATCTTAACCTTCAAAGAGCAACAACTCTGCACGTACAGTATTTGACAAAACTTTTTTTTGACAGAAAGAAGAAGAGGAAGGACAAGAAGACTACACTCCAATTAAAATGCACAAAATTTCAAAGGATATCTCTTCAAAATGTCCAAGATATAAAAGAATCGATGCGACATTTGTACATATGTTTTGGGAATGTGATCTTTTAATAAGTTTCTGAAAATCAATTCATTCCTTCACACAACCAGAATTAGAAATTAATTTTGAGTTAAGCTCCAATTTGTATTTATTAAATGATACACTGGATCTTCAGTTAAACCGGAAAAAAAGCAGGATATTAATTATGATCACATACTTCGCTAAGAAATGCATACTTTTACTTTGGAAAGATGATTCCCCTCCAACTTTCAAGTTTTTTTTGGATCAAATTTCAGTTTTTTTACCATTGGAAAAATTTACTTTGGAAAAATACAACCGTGGTCATATCTTTCAAGAATTTTTGTTTCCATTATTTTCAAAACTGGAGAATTTTTCCAAGGGGGACCAATGAGTATCTCTATTTTTCGAACTTGTGCCTTATATGTATGTATGTTTGTATGTATGTATGGATATATATATATATATATATATATATATATATATATATATATATATATATATATATATATATATATATATATATATATATATATATATATATATATATATATATAGTTTGATATCGCTGTTGCTGCCATTATATATTTTTTTTATTTATTTATCTTTTTTTTTATATTTATTTAATTTTGTTCTCCCTTAATGTATGTAGAAATCGTGAATGTGAAAATGTGAATTGTGAAAATTATTGTGAAATAAAAAGATATTAAAAAAAAAAAGAAAGAAGAAGAGGAAGGACAAGAAGGCTACAGTGCAGGAGCTGTGAGTGACTGAAGCAACCCCTTGATTCAAAAGCTAAGCATCAACACCTGGAAGCAGCTGTTTGTATCTCATATTATCAGTGTCAGACATCCAAAACGGGAACTTTTGACACACGTTCCTTTATGTCGACTCATTGAGCTTTGCAGCCATTCATTTTTACAACACAAAGAAATCGTAGTTGTTCAGCTTTTTGCAGACTTCGTGGGCATTTTCCTCTTGCAACTGATATTTGTCGTCAGAGAATAACGGCCTACTAGTTTAGCTTCATAACTGGCCACTGATTGACCGGCCGAGGAGTTGCTTCTCTAAGATAACGAGTTCCTCCTTCTCGCTGTGGTGACCGTGTGTGGCTCCACCGTCACCACACTCGTGTATCAAGATACCACCAGGGCTGGTAGAGGAGCCAAAAACTGTACTCAAGTAAAAGTACTGTTACTTCAGAATAAAATGACTGAAGTAGAAGTAAAAAGTAGTCATCCAAATAATTACTTGAGTAAAAGTAAAAAAGTACTTGGTGAAAAAACTACTCAATCAATAAAATAAATTAAAATTAATAAATAATAAAAAAATAGCTTGAATTAAAATAATCTTAAAATAAATTCAAGTACTTTAATAAATAATAAAATAACAGAATAAAAAAATACATTAAGCACAAGTAGCACAAAATGTCAAGCCTTTGTACTTTACTCAGTTACTCAAGTACTGAGTAACTGTTGAGTAACGTCTGATTTATTTTTTTAACAACCATTCAAACAGACAAAAGTACAAAATAATAATCTTCAGGCAAATTCAATCAATAAAATTATTATTATTATTATTATTATTATTATTATTATCATTAATAATAATAATAATAATAATAATAATAATAATAAAATAGCTTAAATTAAAATAATCTTAAAGTAAATTCAAGTACTTTAATGAATAATAAAATAAATAAAATAATAACAGAATAAAAAAATAATTAAGCACAAGTAGCACAAAATTTCAAGCCTTTGTACTTTTCTTTTTTAACCAGGCAGAACTAGAACAAGCCCATGAACTCATAGAAACTCTGTGTGTGTTTGAGTCTGTGTAAATGTGACAAAACATGCAAAAACAAACATTTTTCCCAAAGAATCACCCAGTGATGTCATGAGGTTGAAGCATACGCGGATAAAAGGGATAAAAGAAAAGTAACAGCTCAACGTAGCCTAATGTAGCGGAGTAAGAGGAACAGTTTCTTCTTCACAAATCTACTCAAGTAAAAGTAAAAAGTATAGTGATTCAAAACTACTCCTAAAAGTACAACATTTCCCAAACGTACTCAAGTAAATGTAACTCGTTACTACCACCTCTGAGTACCACTCTGAAAAAGACTATCATCACCAAACCGAGTTTGCATTGCTGGAATGAGAAACCACTTTACCTGGCCTACTATCCCATATTAACAGGGACTGTGGAAGTTCTATTTTTTCAGGGGGAAAATAAGGAGCCTCTTCTTTCCTCTGGTGTCTCTTGGGCAGCAGTTCCTCCTCAAGGTTTCTGTTGGGCTTTGTTTGTTCCTCTCCATGAGATAACTCCTCGTTTATCTCAGCCTTGGCACCGAGCACACATGACGTAATTAAACATATTACTTTTTCTCTCCTTCAACTTTGATATCTTCCTCTATGAAACCGATGTTTTACTTTTACTACCTCTAATTTTATTTTTACTTCCTCAAACTTTGAGATGCAGCTGACTTGGGAGGGTCAACAAGTTTGCTCACGCTTATTGTGTTGTTGTCCTGCAAAATGACAATTATCACGAGTCAGGGCTGTGTTTTATCAATACAGGACTGTCTCAGAAAATTTGAATATTGTGATAGTTCTTTATTTTCTGTAATGCAATTAAAAAAAACTAAAATGTCATACATTCTGGATTCATTACAAATCAACTGAAATATTGCAAGCCTTTTATTATTTTAATATTGCTGATTATGGTTTACAGTTTAAGTTTAAGATTCCCAGAATATTCTAATTTTTTGAGATAGGATATTTGAGTTTTCTTAAGCTGTAAGCCATGATCAGCAATATTAAAATAATAACAGGCTTGCAATATTTCAGTTGATTTGTAATGAATCCAGAATGTATGACATTTTTGCATTACAGAAAATAAAGGACTTTATCACAATATTCTAATTTTCTGACACAGTCCTGTAGACGGATGGGAGACTGCAAAATAAAAGTGAAATTGATTCTCTTGTGTGCTACTTTACATAGAATATGTTTATCTTGTATCTATTTAATGGCTCTGTTCTAGAAATAAAACAGCTAGATGAACATCTTTTTTTGCTTATTTATTGGTGAACAGAAGAACATTTAATTCTTGTGGCTTTAACCGGCATAATTCTACGACGGAGTATTAGGGCCAAACTAAGACAAAAAAAATGGAATGGAATGGAAATTACGAGAATAAAGTCATAATATAATGAGAATAAAGTCGTAAAATCGTAATGTTGCGAGAATAAAGTCGTAATAGAATAAAGTCGTAATATTATGAGAATAAAGTCGTAATATTACGAGAATAAAGTCGTAATATTACGAGAATAAAGTCGTAACATTACGAGAATAAAGTCGGAAAATTACGAGAATAAAGTCGTAATATTACGAGAATAAAGTCGTAATGTTGCGAGAATGAAGTCGTAATATTATGAGAATATAATTTATGAGAACTCTAACAGGAAGAGCTTCTTCTCCCTGTGTTAAAATGAGGAATATTGAGCATCTTGTGAAGTTATATTTATATATTTATAATATATTACGACTTTATTCTCGTAATATTGTAGCCGAGCGTATGACTTTATTCTCGTAATTTTACGACTTTATTCTCGTAATATTATGACTTTATTCTCGTAATTTTACGACTTTATTCTCGTAATATTATGACTTTATTCTCGTAATTTCCTTTTTTTGTTTTTTTGTTTGGCCCTAATACTCCGTCGTATAATTCAGGTGACAAGTGAGGTGTAAAATCAATGCATTCATTTTGTGTATCAAACTAAAACTGAGATAAGCTGTGTGATAAAAAAAATAAGTAAAGTAATCTCCAAAGAAAAAGCCTGATTTTGATCTGCAGTTCACAGAAAAAGAAGCAGGATGTGTCGACTGGAGAGAGCAATATGACAATAAAAAAGCTGCACAATTTTCTTTAGCCACAGATTTTTTTCAAATAAAAAAAATGATGGTTGGCAACGTTTCAACCATTAAAATGTAAAGACAGACTTACTGATTGACGTCTGAACTTGCTTGACCACGATAAACACTTGACACTGACCAACAGAATAGCAGTGAACTTTGTTCCCCAGAGCAGTGACGGGAGCTTTTACATAATTTCCAGCATGGACTACTTCAATTTGCATTCCGAGTTATTCTTGGGAATTATACTTTAAGAGCAACCTCACAAACACACTTAGCTTTTGCATAAAACAGCCAGTGGTTGTGAAACACGCCACCAAGGGAATTAAAATAATGTGTCCTACAGGGTTTTAAAGAATATATAATGCAAAATAACACTGTTTTAAGTGTTTGAGGCATATTTGGAAAGCAGAAACAAAATGAGGAACAATGGGTGGAGTTCTTAAGTAACATTATACAATATCATTAAGAGTCATATGGCGGCAAACAGCTATTTGAAGAGCAGACGTTCAGTCCTCCTTTGGAGAAAGTTGCATGCCTCTTAGTGTATTTGTTAAGCAGCTGATCCTGAGTGTGTGACTAAAACAACCCTAGCTAATCTAAGATCATAAGGCATGTAAACTTTCATTAGGGACCAAAATTAAATGAAAACATGCACTTTTGAGTTTAACACAATACATGTTTGCAACAAAAATGGTAATTAAAGCTGCAGCCAGCGATGAACGGGCCAATTTTCACCCATAAAGATCAAGGACTCAAAACAAAGTCAGATGACACCACCCATGACTCTTTATGTCAAACCGTTCAAAAAATATGGCAGAATATGGGAACTATCAAATATCGACCAATCAGAAGAAGGGGTGGGGATCATTTGCACCAATTAAGGTGAAGGATTCAAAACCGAGTCCGATGACACCACCCCTGACTCTTTATATCAAACCATTCAAAAGTTATGGCAGAAAGTAGGAACTATTAAATATGGACCAATCAGATGAAGGGGGGCACGCTTTTTGGCGTCTAGCGTCGCCACGGTAACGCTTTTGACTGAGAAAAGTAATGTGCATCGTCACAGGATGGAGACGCACATTTTGATGTATAACACATCTGGGTGCATGTTACGGTTTGGGCCGTATTAATTGCCAAAGAAATGGCATAAATTGCGCCAAAATTACACGATTAATTCAAAATGGCCGACTTCCTGTTTGGTTTGGGCCATGGCGCCAAGAGACTTTGATACAAGTTGTGACATGATACAGGTGTGTAGCGATTTTCGTGCATGTACGTCAAACCGTATTGTGGGGCTTGAGGCACAAAGTTTTCTAGGGGGCGCTGTTGAGCCATTAGGCCACGCCCATTAATGCAAACCATTAAATATCACATTTTTCGCCAGGCCGCGCTTGCGTGCAAAATTTGGTGACTTTTGGGGCACGTTTAGGGGGGAAAAAAGGCCCTCATTTTGTCAGAAGAATAAAAATTCCTACAGATGCAATAGGGCCTTCGCACTGTAAGTGCTCGGGCCCTAATAAATTAGCTACAGCTAAACAAATCTCTGCTTTAAGCCTCTGATCCAAATCTGCTTAAGTGAGTGTGTGGATAGGTTTCCTACAGACAAACAGGTCATTTTAACTCAACACTCACACAAGATCTGGGCTCAGTTTAGATACAGATTAGTTAACACAGTTAGCTGCTGCTGGTGTGTAATCTGAATGGTGTGTAAAGTGGTGTGTAAACTGAGAAACTGGGTGGTGTGTAAAGATTCTCCAACTGAGAAAAACTCTGTCTTGTAGTGTTTTTCTCAGTTGGAGAATCGTGGCATTGACCTGTATGTTGAAAAGGCTTTTGCTTCTTTCCAGCAACTCACAGACAAATTCTCACTTCCGAAGCACTAATTTGTACAAGTTTGTAGTTTTATTCGTAACACATTTCCTATATTTCCCGAGTTAGCTAACTACCCAGATCTCAAGGGCTCATTTGCATATACAGTATTTAAACAGCATGAGGTTGCTTTGAGTGGAGGACCTGGGGAGATCTGGACAGAGATTCTTAAACAAGTACATACATCTTCTATCTGTGCCACACGTACTCTTATTCAGTATCGAGTGGTACACCGGACTTTTAATACAAAGGCCTGGCTACTGTAGCTAGGC
Source organism: Cololabis saira (assembly GCF_033807715.1). Taxonomy (NCBI): domain Eukaryota; kingdom Metazoa; phylum Chordata; class Actinopteri; order Beloniformes; family Belonidae; genus Cololabis; species Cololabis saira. The sequence goes on from NC_084601.1 coordinate 37,331,571, forward strand.
CTCCTTCAAGCCTTATATTCATGCCCTGGCTCTGTCCACGCCTGCAGGACTATTAGAAGGTGATTTTTAATACTTGGTCAGAGGTATTCAGTGAAAGAAAATGCAACCGAATGCTCTTAGTGTGCCGTTCGGTGTCGCCCCTCATCTACCTCCCTTCACCAAATCTAAAAGACACATTTTAGCCTTTTCTACCCTGTTATCTAGACCAGTGGTTCCCAGCCTTTTTTCCTTGTTTCCCCCCTACTTGTGTCTAAGAACAGCCGGGCCCCCCGACCCGTATACGTACTAGCACCAATAGAGTAAAGTGATTCGTTACAAACCTTTAATTGAAAAAATGAACATTAATTATGTTTTTTTGATACATTTCTCTTTGGTTTACCCTGTATACAGATGACTTTGTTTTTATCACCTTCATTTTGTGTCACCCATGTATAAAATACGCACAAAAAATAATTGCAAGGACATAAAAATATTTCTGAAAAATGTCTCTTTTACTGTAATATGAGAGCAAATTTTTTTTTACATTTTTCCTTTAACAACCTGTCGGAGTAGTAGTATGATTAAATGTTGAATAATGATATGATAATATGTTTTTATCCTGATAAATAACTTAGTATTTTAAAATGACCAAAATATTTCTAAGTGGGTTTATACAGACTTGGATTAATGTACTCCATTAGGTGTGTTATTATGATTTTTTATTTATTTAACATAACAGCAAATATAATTTTTACTGCACATCCTCAAAGCAGACAAAGTTTCGCCCCCCCCGGACCTAAAAGATTTCTGGCGCCCCCCCCCCCAGGGGGGGCCCGGACCCCAGGTTGGGGGGCACTGATCTAGACGACTAATTGTGTTTAACTGGAAATCAACTGTGCCATCAAACCTCCTGGGTTAGAGACATTTTTCAGTTTATTGACCTAGAGAGAAAACCTAGTTGTCATGAAGTAGCTGTTTCAATAAATTTAGGGAGTAATGGGGTTCTTTTCTTCAATTTATTAGGGGGACAGATCTCCAACTTTTCCCTGATAAAGAGTAATATTTTTCCAGAAATGAAGTGGGTCTAATTACTGATGTTTATGGCGGTACTGGCCCTCCATAGCTGACTGGTGTGCCCTTTGTGTGCTGATTGTTTTGGTTTGTCATTCAGATTGTTTGGATATGCAACAATATTTCAACGTTTATCTTTCTGTTTTAGTTTATATGTGTACAAAAACTGTATAAAAGGACTGTTTATACAGGAATCTCTGACGATTGTCGGTACGTTGCCATAGGTCTGTAAAGGTAACTATCAACTACTTCCAGTAGATGCAAAAAAGAAGAGTTAATGGTCTCTGTTTGTCACAAGTGCCTGTTTTATTATAACACATAAACATGCAGGGGGTGTCAACAGACTTCTACAGACGTATGACAAAGTAGCAGAAAACAGACAGATATGCATACAAGCTGTTCTTTTTATAAACAAAATGAGTTAAAATTAGCTTGGTTAGTCTGTAAGGAATCTATTCATGAAACATCAGTTTTGAATCTTCTCAGAGGCTTATAATGATGATTTATTCACATTTTCCCCCTGGACGCTACAAATAGGTATTCTGTTCCTCATTCATCCAATAATAAACAAAGGGTTGGAATGTTTTATTTAAAGATCTGCGTTATTGAGTATATAAAAGAATCCCTTTTGGGGTTCACTTTAGCAAGCATGCTGCATGAATTTGATTGATCAGATGGAAAACTGCATGAAATGTGTGTCTAAATAAAATAAAACAGGTACCATTACCTTTGAAACAGTGAAGTAAGGATGCAGTCGTAAGAATAAGCAACATAACTGTTAACAAAACCGCTCGGACAGGAAATGCTGAAAATAACTCTTAACAAACAAATAACAAATAACTCTTAGCAAAGAGCAGCACTGCTGCTCTTTGCACAGCGGTTCACCAGAAATACTGTTTCATCTCTGAGTCCTACTATTTCAAGAAAACCCAACCACCGAGCAAGAACTGCAAGTGTTGTGGAAACAAATGGGTTTAAGCATTACAGTTGTTTTTCTGTTGTTTTTTTTTCAGTAAGATATAAGTAAAGAAGCAAGTCACAAGTCTCTCTCTTTCTCTCGGTAGTGGAAGAGAGAAGACTACAGTACCTCAGACAAATAAATATTTCTTGCACATTGTAGCGCCCGCAGGATAAAAGCACAACTTTTGATCCGAGCACCTGGCAGCTTTAGCAGAAAAGGAACAACGTGACCACCACTTCAGTGTTTCACTACTTCAAACTGCTACTTCACCCCGTCAGTGTTTGAAACTCGGGCCCAAAGCTTGCAACGTTGTTGAACGTGCACTTAAGTCTGCACAAAAGTCTAGACCAGGGGTCAGCCACCCAAAATGTTGAAAGAGCCTGTGAGAAAGTGAGCACCCCTCCCCTTCTCACCATCACCGGACTTTTTTAATGTGTGTGGCAGAGTGGAGGATTGGGTGTGGTCTGCGGGGGAGCAGCACACAGGTGTACCTGGTTCTGCTGATTGGGCACACCTGTGTCCAATCAACCTCCCCACCCTGCCTGGCTTCATAACCAGGGGCTGCTGAGTGGAGGTAGCTTGCTGAGAGGCTATCCTCAATGTGCCATTTTTTAGAATACTGATTTTGCCTTCGCCTGTATGTCTTTGTGTTTTTTTTTGCATACAATAAAAAGCCTTATTTTTTTGGCATTCCACGCTCTGCGGGGTCTCCCTTTTACACCTCATCACCCAGGTCCATGTTTCTATATTAGTTATAACTGGGGGGAGATATTTTTTTTTCATTATGCACTATGCACGAAATGTCGAGAAAAAAGTCGAAATGTCGAGATTAATGTTGAAGTACTATCTTGAGAAAAAAGTTTGAAATGTCAAGAAAAAAGTAAAAATGTTGAGAAAAAAGTCGAAATCTTGAGAAAAAAGTTGAAATGTCGAGATTAATGTTGAAGTACAATCTCGAAAAAAAAGTCGAAATGTTGAGAAAAAAGTCATACATTTTGAGAAAAAAGTGCAAATGTTGAGATTAAAAAGGAAAGGAAAAAGGACGACAAGAGAAAAAAAAGAAGAAAAAAAAGAAGAAAATAAGGAAAAAAAGAAAAAAAAAGGTCAAACATTTTTGAAAAAGCTCCAGGAGCCACTAGGGCGGCGCTAAAGAACCGCATGCAGCTCTAGAGCCGCGGGTTGACGACCCCTGGTCTAGACCTTGCTTCTTTATGGCTTTTTTATTAACCCGATTATAAAAAAACACTGAAAATAACAAATACCTGCTCACACAGCGACCACACAGGGAGAAGGCGCTGCCAAAACAAAACAGGCCAATAACCGACCAACAGCAGCACTTAATGCACAGAAACGGACAAATACAAGCTTTTGAAGGGATGGCATATTACTGATAATTATGTATACAGCGCAAGAAGGCCATGGATTAAAGAGGGTTTTAAATTCAAAGGTGCAAAGGTGGAAAGAGTGCTTTTAATGTTGAACTGGTGTCGCACACACAGGAAGCAGCAGCTTCCTGTGTGTGCGACTTTGACCCCTTTCTTTGACCCCTTTCTGTTAAAGGTGGATTTATGTTCAAGAGCCTTATTGCAGATCTTAAAAACCTGGAAACTAAATACAGATGAATGAGATCCACGATTTAAGACAAAGCGTGCCCATTAAGTCTTAAAAACAAGAATTCCGAAGTGGACTGGACTTGAAATATGGAGTAAGGTGAGCTGGCAAGGGAACTTCTATATTTGGAAGCACAAAAGGCGATGATCTCAATTTTGTTAACATTCAAGGTTGGAGAACTTTTTGGCTAGCAGATGTCTGTGTCCTCTAGACCAGGGGTCGGCAACCCGCGGCTCTAGAGCCGCATGCGGCTCTTTAGCGCCGCCCTAGTGGCTGTCCCTGGAGCTTTTTCAAAAATGTTTGACCTTTTTTTCTTCTTTTTCTTTTTTTTCCTTTTTTTCTTTTCTTTTTTTTACATCTTTTTTTCTTTTTTCCTTTTTTTTCTCTTTTTTTTCCTTTTTTCTTTTTTCTTCCTTTTTCCTTTCCTTTTTAATCTCGACATTTCAACTTTTTTCTCAATATTTTGACTTTTTAATCTCGACATTTCGACTTTTTTCTCGAGATTTTGACTTTTTTCTCAAAATTTTGACTTTTTTCTTGACATTTCGACTTTTTTCTCGAAATTTTGACTTTTTTCTCGACATTTCAACTTTTTTCTCAATATTTTGACTTTTTAATCTCGACATTTCAACTTTTTTCTCGAAATTTCGACTTTTTTCTCAACATTTCGACTTTTTTCTCGACAATTTGACTTTTGTTGAAATGTGCATAATGCATAATGAAAAAAAAAATCTTCCCCAAGTTATAACTAACATAGATACATGCAGCATGTGTTGCCTTCATTCTATAAAAGACTTATACAAGACTTTTTAATTTTTTGCGGCTCCAGACATATTTGTTTTTTGGGTTTTTGGTCCAATATGGCTCTTTCAACATTTTGGGTTGCCGACCCCTGCTCTAGACAGTCCAAGAGAAACTGTAGGAAGTTTTGTGGTTTTAATGGGAATGAGACCGGAATTGTAACATCTGCAAAAGTTTCAAAATAATTCCTCCTTTTTTAATATGTAAAAATAAAATGTTTAGTAAAAAACACATTTTTTTCCAAATAGTTCTAACTTCTATTATTATAGGATTGGAGAAGAAGAAAAACACGCAAACAAGAAACATACAAATCTAAAAGTCCTGAGAACCATAAAAAAGTCACCAAATTGAAGTATATAGAGATAGAATAAAATTGGTCCCAGGACGAATCCCTGAGGGACACCAGAGGGTTACAGGGCAGGGAAAATGAAATGAACATTTGTCATTGTATGCAGTTATTCATTCATTTACTCATTTAATTTTTACTCATTCATGAATTTCCCTCTGGGGATTAATAAAGTATTTATGAATTAATTTGATTTTGAATTATATATGTTAAGGTGTATAGTCCCACTGATATGTATTTTCTCTAACAGTGAAATTATATGTTAGTCTTCCGTCAGCTCTAACCACCACTTCTAAAAACCCAAACAGAAAGTCCTCCAGAACTGAAAGAGCTAAAAAAAAGAAAGAAAACCCACAACAATCATAATCAGGACTGGCTGTGGTTTTAACAACAAACGTGTTCAGAGATGCAGGTGTAAAACAAAAGTCCAAATAGCTCCTTTATGTAAGAAACAGTGAGTGACTGAATGAAAGCTCAGCTGTAAAACTTGATGTGAACAAGCTTGATTTCTTACCTGCAGATGAGACAGAACTGAGATCAGCTGCTTCAGACGACGTGGTCAGAAACTGAAATCCTTCTAGTTTCTACTTTGTCTTTTCGCTCGGACCACACAAGATTTTACTTAAAAAAAAAAAGCCCTGAGTGCCTGTTTGTCCTCCCTCTACAACACACACGCACGCACGCACGCACGCACGCACGCACGCACACACACACACACACACACACACACACACGCACACGCACGCACGCACACGCACAGTCACTTCTCTCTCTGATGTCATGTGTCTGACTTTGTCTTCCTTTCTGTGTTGGCTGCTTCTCTTTTTCTTGCTCAGCCTCACGAAGTTCATTTCAAAGAAAGGATCCATTGCCGTAAATCTATTTGCACGCAGAAGTCTGTTGAACTCCGGATGATTATAAGAAAAATAAATTATTAAGGCAATACAAGCCAGTTCAACGGCCCTTGGCCGCCGGTTTCAGTCAACGTGGAGACTGTAGCTCATGACTCCATCCATCCTTCATCACATTTGAGAAAACACTGAAAACCATCACGGCGCCGTGCTGCCCTTTCTCTACTGACATCCAGTTCAGCTTCAACTTTCAGATCATAATAAAACTGCAGACACAGATTAGATATAAATATATAAACGGATGGACAGATGGAGGGACTGGTCTGGGTAATGGTTTGGAAACACATTTACTGGTGAGTGTAAACACATTTACACGCTCATGTCTTCATTAGCTTACCAGATGTGCCTAATAAAGTAACCGGTGAGTGTAAACGTACACATATTCCTGGAAACCCCTTCCCCAATCTAGGTTTTCATTAATTCAGACAAAATTAAACCCTCTTAACTTCTTCTCCATTTCTTTCCACAGCCTTTGAGCAATGTTTGAACAATGCAATCACTTCCTCTTCTTTCTTTGTTGTTCTTTTTGGGTGAACCAGGTCGTCAACAGGACCATGAACTATTGATGCCGCCAAAAGACACCACAGAAATACCAACACACAAGTAGAAGTCTTTTAGGTTGAATTTTAAAAATACGAAAGATTTTTTTTTAATGAAGAAAAAAAAAACCTTTAGTATTTTGTACATTGTGAATGGCAGCATGAAAAACATGTTTTACAATTTACAATAGATAACTGAGCCGCAAACATTCAATTTTACTGCACATTTTTCTTCACTTTAGGTATATTTTGAAAATATTTGTAAGTTTTTATTCTTTTATATGTGCATTATCTTGTTATCTGATTGTAAAGCTCTTTACATCAGTTTTTGAAAAGGTGCTTGTATGAACAACAACCACCCACTTCATAATACATTTACAGGACACTCATTATCGCTACAGTAAACTGTGTTTGCACAAATTCATTTGGGGTTATTTGCAGCTTTAAAGTCTGGTTTGGGTTTACTTTGTTTAGGTGTACAGTTTGTGTTATAATTCATGAATATATGCCAAAATTGACTCTGCAGGACTTCCACAGATCTGTGACACATGGTTGTGCTGCCCTCTAGTGGCAGGAAATTAAGTTTTCATAGTGATCCTATTTTGAATTTAAAACGACTACGTATGAATTTCACTTTAGGATATTTAAAAATCAACCAAATTAGTTTAAACATATCACAAAAAATAAAGGAGTGATGAGAGAGTCTGTGACTTTTATATGACTTCAACAGAATTTAAATAGAAATGTGAAATTCTCCCACTAGTCAATTTGAAAGTATGAGGCCCTCTGGGTCAATGAATGAATAAACCAATAAATCAAATAATATCTATGTTGTACTTTTCATAAACAATGTGCAACTCAAAGTACTTGGATGGAAAGTAAAAAGCCTTCAAGAAACACGGAAAAGGAAGTTCAGTTCCTTTGATTCAAGTCTGTATGAGAGAGGAAGAAAGATGGTGAAAAACTCCCAAACTAAAGTCCTACAAAATAGAACAAAAACTAAAAGCTGCACATTGAAAAGTAAAGCCAGGAGGGCAAAACAGGGAACCTGACAACCGAAATGATCAGTTATTATTACTATTGTTGGAGCAAGAGCAGTGGCGTCAATTCAGTCAAAGCTAAGGTATGGCAAGGTTACGAGTCACATAACTTAACTAGAGTATCAATCAACACGTCCAGCAAATACTCATCACAGAAGTTTATGTAGCTTATCTGTGTGGTCAAGAAAATTGGAACTTTTTCAAATGCAGTCTCATTCACTGCAAAAACTCAAAATCTTACCAGGAATATTTGTTTTATTTCTAGTTAAAATGTCTCATTTTTAGTAAAAAAAATCTCATTACACTTAAAACAAGAGTCATCACCAGAAAAATAACTTGTTATTTGACCATTTTCACCTGTTTCAAGTAAATTTTCACTTAAAATAAGTAGAAAAATCTGCCAGTGGGACAAGATTTATCTTCTCATTACAAGCAAAAAAATCTTGTTCCACTGGCAGATTTTTCTCCTTATTTTAAGTGAAAATCTACTTGAAACAGGTGAAAATGGTCAAATAAGTTATTTTTCTGGTGATGACTCTTGTTTTAAATGTAATTAAATTTTTTTTGACAAAAAATTAGACATTTTAACTAGAAATAAGACAAATATTCTTGTTAAGATTTTGAGTTTTTGCAGTGTATAATAACTAGTGAAATCGATCATGTTGTTCTGATTTGCATTTGTAGTTATTCTATATGTATTAAGTAATAGAATAATAGGTGTGGCGGCTGCCATACCTTGCCATACCCAATTGACGCCCCTGAGCAAGAGGTGTATTAGAGAGGTAAACAGAAAGTGCTGTGCTGACCAGAAACAGGGAGAAGGTGATGGATTGCAAGCTAAAGACAACATAAAGATAACTTGAGACCTCTAGTGGTCGCAGAAAAGAAAACTAGAAGACAATTCCAAGGCTCGATGAAAGAGAGAACAAAATAGACAGAGGTGTCAAAAGTATTCACATTCATTACTCAGTATAAAAGTACTGGTTTCAAAACTACTTAAAGTATAAAAGTAAAAGTAATGTAAGGGGGAAAAAAGCCATTAAGGACAAAAGCCATTGAAAATGGATGTATCTTAGTATAATGTAAATATATTAAAGAACCATATATGTGTACTATTGAGCATTAACATGTGTTTCAGAGAGCAGCAGATATGATGACTAGTTGCCTATAAGTATTGTAATGGTGCAAAAAGTCAAACTTCAGAGGCATGTTATCTTTTATCCTAACCTTTATTGGAATGTACATCCAAGTTTAGTTGCAGGAATCTGAGGGAACGGATGTAAGAACAAAACTGGACAAGAACATCTGAAACAACCACAACCACATTCACTCTATCCGGATGGAGCAATTTAACTGGATAGTTTTTTTTTAAAGGCAGAAATGAAATAGAGTAACGAGGCTGTTTTTAAAATGTAAGGAGTAAAAAGTACAGATAATTGCGTGAAAATGTAAGGAGTAAAAGTAAAAAGTCGTCTGAAAAATAATTACTCCAGTGAAGTATAGATAACCAAAATTTCTACTTAAGTAAGGTCACGAAGTATTTGTACTTTGTTACTTGACACCTCTGAAAATAGATGACACGAGACAAGAAAGATGGTTTGACATTTATTGTTCTATAAAGAAGGAATTGTGGTGGTTTGAAGAGGTTTTCTGGAGGATTAATCTGTCCCAGACTGCACGATGGCTGTTTGAGACAGAAGGAGAAGGATGGTGTGTTTCTGTCCTCTATTCGCCCGATTTTAACTCAGCTTTGATATGGTTTTTATGAGTTTGGAAACAAAGTGAGGGAAAAGCAGCCGAAACACTGACTAACATCTAAGGAAATAACCAGAGGTTGGTAAAGTAGCCAAAAATTATACTCAAGTAAAAGTACTGTTACTTCAGAATAATATGACTCAAGTAGAAGTAAAAAGTAGTCATCCAAATAATTACTTGAGTAAAAGTAAAAAAGTACTTGGTGAAAAAACTACTCAAGTACTGAGTAACTGTTGAGTAACGTCTGATTTATTTTTTTAACACAACCATTCAAACAAACAAAAGTACAAAATAATCATCTTCAGACAAATTCAATCAATAAAATAATAAAATAAATTCAGATTAATAAAAAAATGCTTAAATTAAAATAATCTTAAAGTAAATTCAAGTACTTTAATACATAATAAAATAAATAAAATAATAACAAAATAAAAAAATGAATTAAGCACAAGTAGCACAAATTTCAAGCCTTTGTACTTTTCTTTTTTAACCAGGCAGAACTAGAACAAACATGAACTCATAGAAACTCTGTGTGTGTTTGAGTCTGTGTAAATGTGACAAAACATGCAAAAACTAAAAATTTTCCCAAAGAATCACTCAGTGATGTCATGAGATTGACGCGTACGTGGATAAAAGGGATAAAAGAAAAGTAACAGCTCAACGTAGCCTAATGTAGCGGAGTAAGAGGAACAGTTTCTTCTTCACAAATCTACTCAAGTACGGTAAAAGTAAAAAGTATAGTGATTCAAAACTACTCCTAAAAGTACAAAATTTGCCAAAACTTACTCAAGTAAATGTAACGGAGTAAATGTAACTCGTTACTACCCACCTCTGGAAATAACAAAAGCAATATTTCTCTTCATGGAGGTCTCTACAGCAGATAATTGTGATCAGCATATACAGTATATCTCAAAAGTGAGTACACCCTTTAGATTTTTGCAAATATTCTGTCATATCCTTTCAGGGGATAACATTATCCTACTGAAACTTTGATATAACTTAAAGTAGTCAGTGTGCTGCTTGAATAACAGTATAGATTTATTGTCCTTTGAAAATTATTCAGTATACAGCTGTTAATGTCTAAACAGCTGGCAACAAAAGTGAGTACACCCCATAGTGAACATGTCCTAATTGTGCCCAATGATCTTATTTTCCCGCCCTGGTGTCATGTGACTCGTTAGTGTTAAAAGGATTCAGGTGTAAATGATTAACAGGGCTGTTAAATTTGGTGTTTTGGGCACAATTCTCTCTGAATGCTGGACAACATGGCACCTCATGGCAAGGAACTCTCTGAGCAGCTGAAGAAAAGGATTATTGCGCTTCACAAAGATGGCCTTGGCTACAAGAAGATTGCCAACACCATGAAAATAAGTTGCAGCACAGTGGCTAAGCTCATACAGCGGTTTTCCAGGACAGGTTCCACTCGGAACAGGCCTCGCCAGGGTCGACCAAACAAGTTGAGTCCACGTGCTCAGCGTCATATCCAGAGGTTGGTTTCCAAAAACAGACGTGCGAGTGCTTCCAGCATTGCTGCAGAGATATTGCAGAAATGGGATGTCAGCCTGTCAGTGCCCAGACCATACGCCGCACACTGCACCAAATTGGTTTGTATGGCCGTCGCCCCAGACAGAAGCCTCTTCTGAAACCGATGCATAAGAAAGCCCGCAAACAGTTTGCTGAAGACAATGAATCCAAGAACATGAGTTACTGGAACCATGTCCTGTGGTCTGATGAGACCAAAATAAACCTGTTTGGGTCAGATGGTGTCCGGCGTGTGTGGCGGCACCCTGGTGAGGAGTACCAAGACAAATGTGTTTTGCCTACAGTCAAGCATGGTGGTGGCAGCATCATGGTCTGGGGCTGCATGAGTGCTGCTGGCACTGGGGAGCTGCATTTCATCGAGGGACACATGAATTCCACTATATACTGTGACATCCTGCAGCAGAGCATGATCCCCTCTCTTCGGAAACTCGGCCGTAGGGCAGTTTTCCAACATGATAATGACCCTAAACACACCTCCAAGATGAAAACGGCCTTGCTGAAGAAGCTGAAGGTTAAAGTGATGGACTGGCCAAGTATGTCTCCAGACCTAAACCCAATTGAGCACCTGTGGGGCATCCTCAAGAGGAAGGTGGAGGAGTGTAAGGTGTCCAACATCCGTGCGCTCCGTGATGTCGTCATGGAGGAGTGGAAGAAGATTCCAGAAGCAACCTGTGCAGCTCTGGTGAACTCCATGCCCAGGAGGATTAAAGCAGTGCTAGATAACAATGGTGGTCACACAAAATATTGACACTTTGGGCACAATTTAGACATGTTCACTATGGGGTGTACTCACTTTTGTTGCCAGCTGTTTAGACATTAACAGCTGTGTACTGAGTAATTTTCAATGGACAATAAATCTACACTGTTATTCAAGCAGCACACTGACTACTTTAAGTTATTTCAACGTTTCATTAAGATATTGTTATCCCCTGAAAGGATATGACAGAATATTTGCAAAAATCTAAAGGGTGTACTCACTTTTGAGATATACTGTACATTTTGCTTAGGTTATAGAACAGTTAAAACATGTTTAAACTTATTTACAAAATATAATTTGTTGGTTTTAACATCTTCACTGATGTTATGCAATGTAAAAAAAATAGTAAGCACAGTGAAAGACTGAGATCAAAATTTGGACTCGAATTTGGATTTTATACTATTTATGATCTGCTTGACCTGATTTTTGATCTGAGGCTTGACCTGTTGGTAATGAACAGAAAGTAAAATGTCCGATTTGATAAATAGGATAAGAACCATTGTATAGTTATAAAAAATATGACTGAGTACCACGGAGTTGTCTCTCCATGTTGTAATCTGTGGGATCATTGCCAGCACGGAGGTGTTGATGCTTTTATTTCTAGCAGAATAGATCATTTTAATGTCCTGTTCTTCGTCTTCCTAAAATGAGGATTTCAAGTTTACAACTACTGCAGAATTCAACTGCGCGTGTGCTGACGAGGACCAGAGGGCGGGACCACATTAGTTATTTTATTTTATTAGTTTATAAGTGTCTTAATGGTATCGGGCCTTCTTATTTATCTGATCTGCTTTCAAACTATGAGCCCTTGTGGACCCTGAGGTTCTCTGCTACCCGCATTTTAATTGTTCCTAATAATTTAATTGTTTTTATATGGTAAATGTTGATTTTATTATGTAAAGCACTTTGCGTTATACTGTATGAAAAGTGCTGTATAAATAAAGTTTGATTTGATTTGATTGTTTTCTGCCACTTACAAACAACTGCGTGGTTGCACATTGTTTTTCTGTGTCTCTGGGAAGTTTGTCAGTAATTATGAAATAAAGAAGGATACGGAACATACCAAGACGGTGAGGAACAGTTAGACAACAAACAACAAAATAGACAACAAACAAAGTCCCATGGATTCAATAACTTTTATTTAATTTGGGAGAACATGAACAACCTGCTGATGAACACAACTCTGGAGTTACTGTCTGCTGATGAGTAATAATGTACTTTTTCTGTCTGAAAATATTGACGTAATTTAACAGGAACACACTGATACAAATATTGGGCTTGATCTGCTTAAAAAAATAAGTCAACTTTTTGCATGAGATTATTATTTAGATCAAGAAAGACTAGTCTTTGTATAAACTACTTAATTTTATGTATGTATATAATACTATAATTTTTGCAAGTACAGTCAACTTAATTGTGTTAAGTTTACTTTATCAAAATTAAATTGACTTTAAAAAGAAAAAAAAAGGAAAAAAAGGACAAAAAGAAAAAAAAGAAAAAAAGAGAAAAAAAAGAAAAGAAATTAACTTTACTTGCAAAAATTAAGTTGACTTTACTTGCAAATTAATTTTGTACATACTAAAAATTAAGTAGTTTATACAAATACTAGTCTTGATCTACATAAAAAACTAATGCAAAAAAGTCGCCTTAACTTTTTTAAAGTAGATCAAGCAAGATATTTTTTACTGTGGTGTTCTACTTACAAAAAATAAGTCAACTTTTTGCATGAGATTATTATTTAGATCAAGAAAGACTAGTCTTTGTATAAACTACTTAATTTTATGTATGTAAATAATACATTTTGCAAGTACAGTCAACTTAATTGTGTTAAGTTTACTTTATCAAAATTAAGTTTACTTTAAAAAGAAAAAAAATTAAAAAGAAAAAAACATAAAAAATGGAAAAAAGAATAAAAGAAGAAAAAAAAGAAAAAAAAAGGAAAAAAGAGAAAAAAAATTTAAAAAAAATTGACTTTACTTGAAAAATTAAGTTGACTTTACTTGAAAATTAATTTTGTACATACTAAAAATTAAGTAGTTTATACAAAGACTAGTCTTTCTTGATCTACATAAAAAAACTCATGCGAAAAAGTCGCCTTAATTTTTTTAAAGTAGATCAAGCAAGACATTTTTTACTGTGGTTTCTACTTAAACAAATAAAGCATGTTTCATCTAAACGTTGGTCAATCTGCCCAATAGATTAAAATTGTTAAAGGAAAAGTAAATACAACAAGATCATTGCTTGTTGTTTGTGTGTAAATGAAAAGATTACCTGGGATTACAGAAATACAGCTGGTTAAGGAAAAAATGCACAATGTCTTTTTTTTTGAACAAATGCAGATTAAGTTCAAAACTAGATGTATTCATGTAAAGCAACAAACTTCATTTTTAATTGTTAATATCACAGATTTAAATATGTTATCTTTACATGCGCTTAGATGTATTTTTTTCAGTGCAGGGAATTAGAGACAGGCATTTCTTTCTTTGTAGTCAGGTTTTTAAGCATCAACCTGTGGTGAACTCACCCCAGGAATCCACTATGCTGCTGTCAGTTATCCATCACACTGAAATGAAAGGAAACATGAAGGAAACAGTCTGTGTGGCCTTCACACCTCAACCCACGTTGTGTTGGAATGTTTTGAACCTCTGACTGTTCCGTGTGTTGTGTCACGTCTGTTTCCTCTTTGACACGCAGGCGTCCCCGGTGACCTGTGAGTCAGGTAGAGAGAGCTCAGGTGGGCTCGTGTGTTTACGGCTTTTCTTTTCCCTCCTCATCTGATCCCCCGCAGGGCAATTCCAGACAGGAGCAGACACATTTCCTGCAGGTGTTGGACTCCTTCTTTCATTAGACCGTCCATTACCAGTGGCTAAAGCGGTGTTTTTTTGTTAGGAAATGACTGAAATCAGCCGTGAGTAGGTACTGTAGGTTTCCCAATACTTTTTCACTGCCTTGAGGCCACTGTGTCACGGGGAGTTAATGATTCAAATCCTGGCTGAAAGCATCGATGTGGAGTTTGTGTGACCTCCCCAGGACCTATCCAGTTTTTTTCCAGGTTTCCCCCACAGTCCCAAATCATGCACGCAAAGGCTGTTTGATGATTCAAAACAGTTTTTCAAAAAAATGCCTGGTTAAATATCTGTGAAAGAGTAAATTTTCCATTTACAAGTAACAAAATTAAGGAAGCTAATTTTAAATTCATCCACAAATTCTACTTAACTCCAATAAAAATGCATAAAATATCAAAGGATATTTGGTCAAAGTGTCCCAGATGTAAAAAGATGGAGGTGACATGCATGCATATGTTCTGGGAATGCGACCGTTTACAGTCAAGTTATTGGAATTCAATTAATTCTCTTTTTATTTATTTATTTGCACAGTGATAACACAATAATTATTTTTTATCATACAAGGACAAATAATTTGTGCAGGAGAGGAAAAGAAGCCCGAAGGGCTTATAAAAAATCCTCCCCTCAATACAAAATCACCAAAACAAATCAGTCAATAGCAAAAGAATAGAAAGGAAAAAAGAAAAGGTAAAAGAAACAAAGAAAAATACAATAAGTACACAAACAAAAATATCCATGAAATGGCAATTTCATTTCAGTACGAATAGCCTGTTAATTTTGTCTATATAAAAGATACCCCACCAAGCTGGTCCTAAACATTTTTAAGGATGACACTAACTTAAGAGATCTATCTAAACAGTTCCAGAGTTGAGGGCCATGGAATTTGATAAAGGATTGGTGACTGCAGGTACGACAAAGAGGTAAATGAAAGTTCTTCCCACCTCTAAATGAATAAGAATGAATATCTGATGATAACAGAAAAAAATTATGAAAAGTGCCTGGAATGTCTTGTTTGAAATGAATGAACTTAAACATAAACAGGTATGTTTGAAACTTGTTAATAGAGAAAATTGATAATAATTTAAATTTGCAAAATAAGGGTGCAGAAGGTGCTTGATGAGAAGAATATGAAATCATTCTCAAGAATCTTTTCTGAATTAAAAATAATTGGTTGAGGTACGAAGAATAAGAAGCGCCCCAAACAATGTTGCAATATGTCAAGTATGGATAAATTAGACTATAATATAATATCATGAGACATGACTGATTAACTAAGAAAGAAACTCTTCTAATAATACCATAGGATTTCATAATTTCTTTGCATACATACTCAATATGTTTTCCCCAGGTCAATCTTTCATCCACTAGTACACCAAGAAATTTGACACATGAAACCTGTTGGATTTCAATATTATTAATTTGGAGCTTTAACTCCTGCTCAGGGAAAAATTTGTTTTTGTTTCTTCTTACACAATTTGTCCTAGGAAGTCCTAGGCGGGAGTAGGCACACGTGCACAAAACAAAATTCACTGCAAAAACTCAAAATCTTACCAGAAATATTTGTCTTATTTCTAGTTAAAATGTCTAATTTTTAGTCAAAAAAATCAGAGTAATTACCAGAAAAATAACTTGTTATTTGACAATTTTCACCTGTTTCAAGTAAATTTTCACTTCAAATAAGTAGAAAAATCTGCCAGTGGAACAAGATTTATCTTCTTATTACAAGCAAAAAAATCTTGTTCCACTGGCAGATTTTTCTACTTATTTCAAGTGAAAATCTACTTGAAACAGGTGAAAATTGTTGGTTTTTTTCCAGTGATGAGTGTAATGAGATTTTTTTTGACTAAAAATGACACATTTTAACTAGAAATAAGAAGAATATTATTGTTAAGCTTTTGAGTTTTTGCAGTGTAAGACCTACCGTCATTAAGAATGTATCTGATTGTCTTTCTTTTGTGAAATAAAAAGATAATAATTAAAAAAAAAACTGTTTTCATGGTTGTGTGTCTCACTCGCTAACTGTCAAAAGAGGGCAGCACTGCATGGTGTACAGATCCAGAAAGAGAGTGTTATTCTGTGTTAATGTGAACAGTGAAAAGATGGATAAAGCACCAGAACTACTTCTGCTGATGTGCAGGATGTCATCCGATCATATAAACCCAAGGACAACATGATGGATGTTTTTGAACATTCCTTAAAGTAGCATTAAATACTGTAGTTCCAATATTTTTTTCCTCCCCTTCATCGGTTTGCTGACATAGCGGACGATTGCACGCTCCTCACTTTTTTCATCTTCATTCCTGCCTTTTTGATGTAAAGAGGATCTTGCTGACACAGTTTTTCTTTCTTTTGCATGTCACGTTGATGGATGTGTTAGACACAATATTGTACGGTTGACTTGTTTCTACATGACTATCTGAAGGGGAATTTTTTTCACGGAGGGAAACATTTTTTTTTTCTCTACTTGTCAGCATTCAAACAATTGAACTTGTCTTGACTTGTTGACACTAGAAGTAAAAACCTGAGGGACTTTAGCTCCCCGCAAGGTGTAATTGTTTTGGTGAAAGTAGTCATACCTGTCCCTGCGCTTGGATTAATAAATCCGTCATCGTATGTTGCACAATTTAAAAAAAAAAAGAGGTGTGGGGTGTGAGGGAATTTGATAGACATAACATAACAAAACAAACAGACTGAGAAGTTTATTAAAAATGGCGTAAGCAATTCTAACCCAGAACACTTTTTGTCAAAATCTGTGAATTTTTCCTCATCTGCTGGCAGCCAATCTCATGAGTACTGCAAGAGGGGGGAGTGCTTCAGAGGCCAATCCCAATACACCCCCTACTTTCTACCACTAGCCCTAAAAATGAGTAGGGTCCTTGTAATCTTCCCTAGGGATTGGGACACCACTTGCTCCGTCACTGCGTGGTTTACGTTCGGGTACGTAAGCGACTGCGTAGTTACGTTTGCACAAACGTCACACCATATCAGGAAGCCCAGAGCTAAAAGCTGTTTTAATTTCCGCTGTAGCGCTGTTAATATGCCACTTTATTAAGTTTTAATATTTTTTCAGGCGTAAAAGTAACTGTTAAGATCCCCAACCTGGGCTCAGTTTATCCAAATAACGCCTGTTAAGAAATTTGCTCCGATGTTTTCAGGGGACGAGAAGAGCCGCCGGCTCGGGAGCTGATTTATGGTTCCGCGTTAAATCGACGCAGAGCCTACGGCGTACGGCGTACGGCCCGCATCGCTGCGTACCCTACGGCGTAGGCTCTGCGTTGGTGTAACGCGGAACCATAAATCAGCCTTTATTCTGGCGAGATCTGAAAAAACGAGCAAGCGAGTGATTATGTACATTCACTGAGTGAATATTATGAAAGTAAAATATATATTTCTCGCTAGAAATGTAATCAAAACGCATTTTTATGCAGAAACTAACTCAAAATATTGATTTTATTCACTAAAAAATAAGAAATGTCCGCCATGTTTTTGTTTTTTTATTCAGTCTGCAAATGATGACGTAAAGCATTCTGGGAAATTTTTCTGGCCCTCGGTCGCGAAGTCAGCATCTGAAATCCCTCGCTGTGAAGGGTTAGATTCATACACACTAACCCTACACACAAAGAGGAATTGGGACACCACTACCCTCACGGGAACGCGCAAAATGTAGGGGTAGGGGGGGATTGGGACTGGGCCTGGAAATGATCATATGTTTTGTTTCTAATCTGGACAGAAGGGGTGTCATACAGGAATTGCGTATGCCACCTTTAAGAGAAAGTGGAAATGGGGGATATCATCGCTTCTCCAAGATTAAGTGTTATAACTTCAGATATCTGTCACAGGTTTGATAAAGCTACAAGTGCAACATTTAACTGGTGTTGTATTGTTTTAGGTTAAAAAAAGGCAAAATGTTGAACCTCATCACTTAATTTATATTTAATAAAGATAATAACTAAAGAACGTGACTTACATGAGATTTGGTCCTTTTCATTGTTCTCAAAGATGTCCAGTGGGAACCCTCAGTTCTATCATCGTCCTATGAGAGAACAATAGTTTGAGGTTACAATATGGCAGCAGCCTGGTGAACAAAATCACCTCCATAAAGAAAATGTTTTTTTTAAATACGGTGCTGAAGAACGATGAAGAACGATGATCGGAGCAAGATGAGACACATTGTGGATGAAACAGAACAGTAACTGTGGTAAACATACTTTACCACCAAACATGAATCAATGCCACACCTGGATTGGTAATGGATTGGTAATGAGGTTTGCACAAGTCAAGTTTGACATGAGAGGACTCAAAACCATCCAGGAATCAAAACGATGCCCATTGCTCTGGGATGGATGTGAATATGATCTGAGTGGCTGTGCTGTTTTCTTCAAGCTGAATTTAATCTAATAGAATAATACTTCATTATCCAGGAAAACAGTTGCCTTATAGGAAGACATCAACTGAGGTCTTTTTACAGCGTTTTAATTAAAACAAACAAAAAGATGTCTGGACATTTCTGTGCACCAATTGTTTTATCCAAAAACAATTATTGGCACAAACTTTGGCATCAAATAATATAAACTGGGCTGAAATGTGGCAAAAGAATAAACAATACAATACCCTACATAAGAAAAAAATGTGTGAGGAAAAATACAGCAGTGGGCTAAAATTAACAATCAACAATTACCCAAAACACGATGAATACTAAATACTACACTAAATACTAAATACTACATGGCCTTTCAGCCACGTTTCCTGTTCTATGTTCAAGCACGTGATATATTCCCACCTGTGTCAAACTCACAGGTCTTCTCTTTTAAGATATATTTAAAAACAGAGCATATCAAAGATATATTTAGCTATAAGCTTTCTTAAAAACGTGAGTTTTCAGGTTTAAAAGCCTCTGCAGGCTGTGGGTCCTCAGACGGTCGGGGAGGGCGGGAGTGCAGAGCTCGGTTCTGGGAACTTGGACAGTGTTTTTGGAAGCAGAACAGAGGTGGAATGAGGAGCTCCGGAGGGTGAGTAGTTCTTTTAGCTGGGAGGGAATATGTAAAAAATCATAAAGATTGTGCACTTGGTGACAAGTTTTTGATATTTGGCATGGTGTTAGGTTTGGACATAAGGTTTTCAAAAACCACCGCAAACAAATTGGACGCCCCCTAGTGGCCGGTTTGCAGAAAATTCTAAAGGGCTCCTGCCGAAAAGACCAAAGGTCATATCTCAGCTTCTCTTAGTCCTAGACAGAGGTGTATAAAGTACTTGAAAAAAGTAACTACGTAAAAGTAGAAATACCATAACTGAAAAAGACTTTGGTAAAAGTTAAAGTCACCCATAAGACTTGAGTAAAACTTGAGTAAAAGTCTTAAAGTAGCTTACATTAAATGTATTTAAGTATCAAAAGTATCTTGTGAAAAAATATACTCAAGTATCAAAAGTAAAAGTACAAGTATTTTATAGTATGCATGAAAAGAAGCAACGCAACCAAAAATGATCCTTCCCTTGTTTTTTTTTATTTCACTTTCAGGTGAATGAAATGTGGTATAGAATACAACACCAAAAATAAACTGTCTTTCTTGCAAAATATAATTCTTTGATTATTTTAATTTGTAACGAGTAACAAGGTGGCAAATGTCAAAGGAACAAAGTAAAAGTATATTTTTTTACTTTTAAATGTAGTGAAGTAAAAGTAAAAGTCCTGATTAAAAAAAACGCAAGTAAAGTACAAATCCTCAAAAAAACGACTTAAGTAGTGCAACGAAGTACATCTACTTCGTTACTATACACCTCTGGTCCTAGATTGTTGTATATTGTCACTTTCTCTACTTTTTTGGTGCTAGAAATTCAATTCTCCTATTTCAAGGTCATGTTGAAGGTCAAATTTAAATTTCAAGGTCATTTCTTTTCCCAAAAAACTCCATATCTCTAGAATTAAGTCACATAGAAAGATTATAGAGGGCTCTAGACCCATATTTTCACCCCCAAAGAATGCAACTTTCTGTTTATTGGACAGGTCACTATCACTGTAGTATCAATAATCTCATTGGGTGAGAACAGTGGCTTCATTCATTCATTCATTCATTCATTCATTCATTCATTCATTCATTCATTCATTCATTCATTCATTCATTCATTCATTCATTCAGGCTTAAGATGAACAGAACCTCAGAACTTAGTGACAGTGAAAGAATAGGATTTTATGAATGAATGAATGAATGAAAAACTTTATTTCGAACATGCTAAAAAATATATATTTTAACCAAAGAACAATAGTTAAATAATAATCATGATAAATACAGTATAATACAAATCATAACAATCATAAACAAAAACATGCCTCACTGGCTTTCTTTTTTTTTTTTTTTTTTTTTTTTCCTTTTTTTGCATGCTCGAAATGGAGCAGGGAGAAGTTAAAAAAAACGTATTTAGCCCTGCCCCGGTTATTTACAACACAAAATATAATTCGCCACCCTAAATTAAGCCGTATACATATACACATACATACATACATACATACATACATACATACATACATACATACATACATACATACATACATACATACACATATTCATATTCTCCATACATTATAATACTCAATATACACCATGGAGCAATTTTATTAAAGTAACACACACAAAAAACATCAGCTGTGCGTATTTAAACTCACTTAACACCTACATGTACAATGCTGCCTCTATCGCCTCGTTTATTGATTCATTTGGAATTTTCTGCAAACCGGCCACTAGGGGGCATCCCAATTTGTTTGCGGTGGTTTTTGAACCTTATGTCCATAACTAACACCATGCTAAATATCAAAAACTTGTCACCAAGTGCACGATTTTCATGAATTCCCTCCCAGTTATTTTAGGTATCGGGGTCCGTGAATGCACAGATGAGTGAGGAGGGAGAGTTTATCCTCCATTCTGAGTGGGATGAGGAGCCAGTGTAGGGATGTGATGTGCTCGTATTTGCAGACTCTTAACAGGATCCTGGCACCGCTGTTTTGTATGTGTTGAAGTCTCTGGATGTTCCTGTTGGTGACTCTGATGAGGAGAGTGTTACAATAATCCAGTCTGGACGAGACAAAGGTGTGGACAAGCTTCTGTGTGATCCACTACACAAATAAAAGCATCTTGTTCCTTCGTCATTATACAAACATGTTCTGACAGGGCATCTACTTATTTACAGGCAAATTCATAAAACTGATTTTTTCTGGCGTCCTCCGTGGATTTCCAGCATCCCAGAAAACCTAAAAAGTAATTCCATATTTATTCCATATTTAACAACACACTCTCTAATATACAATTCATCACGTCGTTATTCTTACAGAACAATCTAAACTCTTATTAACCCTGGAAAAAGTCTGTTTTTCGTCTACGCGTGTATGGGATTTAGTGTTCCTAATTTACCACTCGGCTACAGTTGAGAGTAGAAAGTGTAGCAGAGACGGAAAACTGATACATCCACAGTTTGCCATAATGCACTGGAGTGTTGTGTTTCTAACTTGTCAGCGACTGAGACGATGACATCACAGGAACAATGCAGCAGACAGCAATGGTGAAAACTCATAACCGATAGGGCCATGTCTGGATGCAAAGACGGTCCTGACATAGTCAGGAATAAACATCTCTTGATATCTGTTTAGAGGTGTCAGAACCTAGAATAATAACCTGCACTGATTTCTCAGTTAAACAGTTTTCCTGATAACCCAGTGTTGCCCTCATTAATGCTCCAAATTGTCTTATTATCTTATTCACCAGTGGCCACTGCAATCGATGCCAAAACAGTGTAGAACATTAATGGAATATAAGAAGCTGAAGTTTTGATCTATTTGCGCAAAGTAATCCTCACTAATCAATAATTTTTTTCTTTTTTTTTTTTACAGTAAATGCAGAAGAATGAAAGAGAACCGATGTTGATACGCGCTAGATAGTGATGCTCAAAGTCAGTCAGGCTCTAAGACGGGGGTCGGCAACCAGCGGCTCTAGAGCCGCCCTAGTGGCTCCCCGGACCTTCTTCAAAAATGTTTGACCTTTTTTTTCCTTTTTTTTCTTTTTTTCTTCTTTTTTCTTCTTTTTTCTTCTTTTTTCTTTTTTTTCTTCTTCTTTTTTTTTCCTTTTTTTCTCTTTTTTTTTCTTCCTTTTTCCTTTCCTTATTAATCTTGACATTTCAACTTTTTTCTCAACATTTCGACTTTTTTCTCAACATTTGCTCTGAGACAGGGCTCGCCCTAGTGGCTCCCTGGAGCTTTTTCAAAAATGTTTGACCTTTTTTTTCCTTTTTTCTTCTTTTTCTTCTTTTTTTTCTTTTTTCCTTTTTTTCTTTTTTCTTCTTTTTCTCCTTTTTTTCTTTTTTTCTTCCTTTTTCCTTTCCTTTTTAATCTTGACATTTTAACTTTTTTCTCGACATTTCGACTTTTTTCTCGGAATTTCCATTTCTTTCTCAAAATTTCCTTTTTTTTCTCAAAATTTTGACTTTTTTCTCGACAATTTCGACTTTTTTCTCAACATTTCGACTTTTTTCTCGAGATTGTACTTCAACATTAATCTCGACATTTCGACTTTTTTCTCTAAATTTCGACTATTTTCTCTAAATTTCCACTTTTTTCTTGACATTTCGACTTTTTTCTCAACATTTCGACTTTTTTCTCGAGATTGTTCTTCAACATTAATCTCGACTGTTACGGCCGCTGCCCTTTTTGTTATGTTTTAATTTGTTTTCTCCCCCTGCATCTGCCAAGCTGCACAGCTCCTCCCTCGTTGCCTTGATTGGTGCACCCAGACTGACAGCCTGGCAGGAGCTTTTCAGGTGTTAACTCCTGATTGGGCGGCTGGGATTGGCCAGCCCCAGACACGCTGCACCAATCAGGGACCCAGGTGATCGGAGGGATGGACTGCCAGGAGCCGGGAGGCCGCACCAATCAGGTTAACGAGGGAGGAGCTGTGCAGCTTGGCAGATGCAGGGGGAGAAAACAAATTAAAACATAACAAAAAGGGCAGCGGCCGTAACATCGACATTTCCATTTTTTTCTCGAAATTTTGACTTTATTCTCAACATTTCGACTTTTTTCTCGACATTTAAACTTTTTTCAGTAAATGCAGAAGAATGAAAGAGAACCGCTGTTGATACGCGCTAGATAGTGATGCTCAAAGGCTCTGAGACAGGGCTCGCCCTAGTGGCTCCCTGGAGCTTTTTCAAAAATGTTGACCTTTTTTTTCCTTTTTTCTTCTTTTTTTCTTTTTTCTTCTTTTCTTTTTTTTCTTTTTTCCTTTTTTTTCTTTTTTCTTCTTTTTCTCCTTTTTTCTTTTTTTCTTCCTTTTTCCTTTCCTTTTTAATCTTGACATTTTAACTTTTTTCTCGACATTTCGACTTTTTTCTCAACATTTCAACTTTTTTCTCTACATTTCGACTTTTTTCTCGAGATTGTACTTCAACATTAATCTCGACATTTCGACTTTTTTCTCTAAATTTCGACTTTTTTCTCGACATTTCGATTTTTTTCTCGACATTTTGACTTTTTTCTCGAAATTTCCATTTTTTTCTCGAAATTTCGACTCTTTTCTCGTCATTTCAACGTTTTTCTCGACATTTCGACTTTTTTCTCAAAATTTCGACTTTTTTCTCGACATTTCGACTTTTTTCTCAACATTTCGACTTTTTTCTCAACATTAATCTCGACATTTCGACTTTTTTCTCAAAATTTCGACTTTTTTCTCGACATTTCGACTTTTTTCTCAACATTAATCTTGACATTTCAACTTTTTTCTCAACATTTCGACTTTTTTCTCAACATTTGCTCTGAGACAGGGCTCGCCCTAGTGGCTCCCTGGAGCTTTTTCAAAAATGTTTGACCTTTTTTTTCCTTTTTTCTTCTTTTTCTTCTTTTTTTTCTTTTTTCCTTTTTTTCTTTTTTCTTCTTTTTCTCCTTTTTTTCTTTTTTTCTTCCTTTTTCCTTTCCTTTTTAATCTTGACATTTTAACTTTTTTCTCGACATTTCGACTTTTTTCTCGGAATTTCCATTTCTTTCTCAAAATTTCCTTTTTTTTCTCAAAATTTTGACTTTTTTCTCGACAATTTCGACTTTTTTCTCAACATTTCGACTTTTTTCTCGAGATTGTACTTCAACATTAATCTCGACATTTCGACTTTTTTCTCTAAATTTCGACTATTTTCTCTAAATTTCCACTTTTTTCTTGACATTTCGACTTTTTTCTCAACATTTCGACTTTTTTCTCGAGATTGTTCTTCAACATTAATCTCGACTGTTACGGCCGCTGCCCTTTTTGTTATGTTTTAATTTGTTTTCTCCCCCTGCATCTGCCAAGCTGCACAGCTCCTCCCTCGTTGCCTTGATTGGTGCACCCAGACTGACAGCCTGGCAGGAGCTTTTCAGGTGTTAACTCCTGATTGGGCGGCTGGGATTGGCCAGCCCCAGACACGCTGCACCAATCAGGGACCCAGGTGATCGGAGGGATGGACTGCCAGGAGCCGGGAGGCCGCACCAATCAGGTTAACGAGGGAGGAGCTGTGCAGCTTGGCAGATGCAGGGGGAGAAAACAAATTAAAACATAACAAAAAGGGCAGCGGCCGTAACATCGACATTTCCATTTTTTTCTCGAAATTTTGACTTTATTCTCAACATTTCGACTTTTTTCTCGACATTTAAACTTTTTTCAGTAAATGCAGAAGAATGAAAGAGAACCGCTGTTGATACGCGCTAGATAGTGATGCTCAAAGGCTCTGAGACAGGGCTCGCCCTAGTGGCTCCCTGGAGCTTTTTCAAAAATGTTGACCTTTTTTTTCCTTTTTTCTTCTTTTTTTCTTTTTTCTTCTTTTCTTTTTTTTCTTTTTTCCTTTTTTTTCTTTTTTCTTCTTTTTCTCCTTTTTTCTTTTTTTCTTCCTTTTTCCTTTCCTTTTTAATCTTGACATTTTAACTTTTTTCTCGACATTTCGACTTTTTTCTCAACATTTCAACTTTTTTCTCTACATTTCGACTTTTTTCTCGAGATTGTACTTCAACATTAATCTCGACATTTCGACTTTTTTCTCTAAATTTCGACTTTTTTCTCGACATTTCGATTTTTTTCTCGACATTTTGACTTTTTTCTCGAAATTTCCATTTTTTTCTCGAAATTTCGACTCTTTTCTCGTCATTTCAACGTTTTTCTCGACATTTCGACTTTTTTCTCAAAATTTCGACTTTTTTCTCGACATTTCGACTTTTTTCTCAACATTTCGACTTTTTTCTCAACATTAATCTCGACATTTCGACTTTTTTCTCAAAATTTCGACTTTTTTCTCGACATTTCGACTTTTTTCTCAACATTTCAACTTTTTTCTCTACATTTCGACTTTTTTCTCGAGATTGTACTTCAACATTAATCTCGACATTTCGACTTTTTTCTCTAAATTTCGACTTTTTTCTCGACATTTCGATTTTTTTCTCGACATTTTGACTTTTTTCTCGAAATTTCCATTTTTTTCTCGAAATTTTGACTCTTTTCTCGTCATTTCGACGTTTTTCTCGACATTTTGACTTTTTTCTCAACATTAATCTCGACATTTCGACTTTTTTCTCAAAATTTCGACTTTTTTCTCGACATTTCGACTTTTTTCTCAACATTTCGACTTTTTTCTCAACATTAATCTCGACATTTCGACTTTTTTCTCAAAATTTCGACTTTTTTCTCGACATTTCGACTTTTTTCTTGATATTTTGACTTTTTTCTCGAAGTGCATAATGAAAAAAAAATCTTCCCCCAATTACAACTAATATAGAAACATGCAGCACGTGTTGCCTTCATTCTAATCTAAGGCTTATACATTATAGACTTTTCTTTTTTTTTCAGACATATTTGTTTTTTGTGTTTTTGGTCCAATATGGCTCTTTCAACATTTTGGGTTGCAGACTCCTGACCTAAGAAAAGTGGACCTAAGTGTTTGTGGAGCTCAGTACATCCGTTCATCTATCCATCCCTGCACTCCACATCCATTCTCCATTCCCATTTAATCCTGTCCAGTTTCACTGGGAGCTGGACTGTGTCCATGCTGTTACCTGGTGCCAGGCAGGTTATGCCCTCAACATGACCCACAACAATTGCAGCCGAATTACAAGTCCCGAGTTGCTTAACATTTGAATCCACATCGTGCAAGTGAATCTGGTTGCGTGCCTTGGATTAAGGTCCGAACGTCACGATGAAGAAACAGTGAATCTTGTGAACACTGATTCATGAGTGAGAAAATCCCGTCCACTGTGTTATGATTCATCATCTGTTGATACAGGAGTCTGCTGCATCCGAGACTAACAGGCGAGATCTACGGGGCATTACACGCCCGTGAGCATCACAGTCTGTCTGTCTGGACACTTCCTCTGGAGTAACTGCTCATGGTAAAAACGTCAATAACAGACGAGGTGGAGTAAAGCTCTGCAACAGTTAAGTTGAGTTCAAGTGTCTCACAGAGGGAGGGGGAGGAAAGTCACAAGGTCAACTCAAGTTGAGAGCAAAGAAAGGTGAAGTGAAGGACACTGCAGTGAAATAAATGTATGAGACTAGCTGACGTTTTAGGAAATAATGAGCAAAATCTTTTCAGCATTTTATGTTATTAGACGCATTTATTGGTTTAAAATATGAGGGAATAATATACAATGTCAGCTGCTTGACGATAATCTTAGTTTCACTGGAGTCAATAAGTACAAAACAATTACTCTGAGACATCAATGGACCCCGGGATTAATACAAAATGTTTTCTATGAATCTTTAAATGCATATTATTGCTTTTTTTCCTTTTTTTTCTCTTTTTTTCTTCCTTTTTCCTTTCCTTTTTAATCTTGACATTTCGACTTTATTCTCAAAATTTTGACTTTTTTCTCGACATTTCAACTTTTTTCTCGACATTTCAACTTTTTTCTCAAAATTTAAATTTTTTCTCGAAATATTCGACTTTTTTCTCTACATTTCGATTTTTATCTCGAGATTGTACATCAACATTAATCTCGACATTTCGACTTTTTTCTCGAAATTTCAATTTTTTCTCGAAATTTTCGACTTTTTTCTCGACATTTCAACTTTTTTCTCGAAATTTCAATTTTTTCTCGAAATTTTCGACTTTTTTCTCGACATTTCGACTTTTATCTCGAGATTGTTCATCAACATTAATCTCGAAATTTCGACTTTTTTCTCGAAATTTCGACTTTTTTCTCGACATTTCGACTTTTTTCTCGAAGTGCATAATGAAAAACATAATCGCTTCAGCATTTTATGTTATTAGACACATTTATTGGTTTAAGATATGAGGGAATAATATACAATGTCAGCTGCTTGACAATAATCTTAGTTTCACTGGAGTCAATAAGTACAGAAAAATGACTGAGACATCAAAGGACCCCGGAATTAATACAAAAGGTTTTCTATGAATCTTTAAATGCATATTATTGCTTTTTTTCCTTTTTTCCTCTTTTTTTCTTCCTTTTTCCTTTCCTTTTTAATCTTGACATTTCAACTTTTTTCTCGACATTTCGACTTTTTTCTCAAAATTTTGACTTTTTTCTCGACATTTCGACTTTTTTCTCGACATTTCGACTTTTTTCTCGAAATTTAAATTTTTTCTCAAAATTTTCGACTTTTTTCTCGACATTTCAACTTTTTTCTCGAGATTTCCATTTTTTTCTCGACATTTCGACTTTTATCTCGAAATTGTACATCAACATTAATCTCGACATTTCGACTTTTTTCTCGAAATTTCGACTTTTTTCTCGAGATTTCGGCTTTTTTCTCGAAGTGCATAATGAAAAACAAAATCGCTTCAGCATTTATATTTATGTCGCTTCACACATTTATTGGTTTAAAATATGAGGGAATAATATACAATGTCAGCTGCTTGACGATAATCTTAGTTTCACTGGAGTCAATAAGTACAAAAAAATTACTCTGAGACATCAAAGGACCCCGGGATTAATACAAAAGATTTTCTCGAAATTTCAACTTTTTTCTCGAGATTTCCATTTTTTTCTCGAAATTTTCAACTTTTTTCTCGAGATTTCGACTTTTTTCTCGAGATTTCCATTTTTTTCTCGAAATTTTCGACTTTTTTCTCTGAATTTCGACTTTTTTCTCGACATTTCGACTTTTTTCTCGAAGTGCATAATGAAAAACAAAATCGCTTCAGCATTTTATGTTATTAGACACATTTATTGGTTTAAAATATGAGGGAATAATATACAATGTCAGCTGCTTGACGATAATCTTTATTTTATTAATACAAAAGGTTTTCTATGAATCTTTAAATGCATATTATTGCATTTTCTGTTTAATAAAGGGGTAAAGACACAGGATCTTTTGGATTTTAGATTAAATTAAATTCAATGTTATTTATATAGCGTCTATTACAACAGAAGTTGTCTCTAGAGAGTGTTCTGTTTCGGACTCATGGGCTCCCATTCAGCTTTTTTTTTTTTTTAACTAGAACTTCCCTTGTTTCTGACAAATGGACACAATCCCCTCAAAATATCGGGCGATTTCCATCCATTGTTTTGGCAGCCGGTGGTTACTGACTTGTTGAAGCTTTAAAGAGAATGACTGAGCTGAGATACAAACACTGTCATGGTTTTGTCCAGGGGAAATGTGCCACACTAAAGACATCATGACATTAGCTCTGGTTAAATATTATGTAGATGGATGGAAGTTTCCCTCAGGGCAGTTTGGAAAAATAAAAAAATCTTTAAAAGTATGTAAAGAGTGGAGTGACGTGGTGGTGTTTTTCACTTCACTCCTTCCCCGTGGAGCATAAATCACTCCCGCTGAGCGCTGAGTAAACAAGCAACGGAATTCTTTTGGCTTATCCCAGCTTTTTTTCCCTGTTTAATAACAGTGGATAATCATGTTCTACATTTTGATTTGGCACAAGTTTTACGTTGAATGAACCTGCATGGGTTACTCTGTCACAAACTGGAACTATTAGACCATTTCCCAGTCCTGGGTAGAGCTGGGTAGAGGAGGCAAAAATTGTACTCAAGTAAAAGTACTGTTACTTCAGAATAATATGACTCAAGTAGAAGTAAAAAGTAGTCATCCAAATAATTACTTGAGTAAAAGTAAAAAAGTACTTGGTGAAAAAACTACTCAAGTACTGAGTAACTGTTGAGTAACGTCTGATTTATTTGTTTAACACAACCATTCAAACAGACAAAAGTACAAAATAATCATCTTCAGGCAAATTAAATCAATAAAATAATAAAATAAATTAAAATTAATAAAAAATAAAAAATAGCTTAAATTAAAATAATCTTAAAGTAAATTCAAGTACTTTAATAAATAATAAAATAAATAAAATAATAACAGAATAAAAAAATTAATTAAGCACAAGTAGCACAAAACTTCAAGCCTTATACTTTTCTTTTTCAACCAGGCAGAACTAGAACAAACATGAACTCATAGAAACTCTGTGTGTGTTTGAGTCTGTGTAAATGTGACAAAACATGCAAAAACAAACATTTTTCCCAAAGAATCACCCAGTGATGTCATGAGATTGACGCGTACGTGGATAAAAGAGATAAAAGAAAAGTAACAGCTCAACGTAGCCTAATGTAGCGGAGTAAGAGGAACAGTTTCTTCTTCACAAATCTACTCAAGTAAAAGTAAAAAGTATAGTGATTCAAACTACTCCTAAAAGTACAAAATTTCCCAAAACTTACTCAAGTAAATGTAACAGAGTAAATGTAACTCGTTACTACCCACCTCTGGTCGTGTCACTGTAGTTTACATTCTGCAGCAGAAATGAACCTGGGTTACTAAACTGGAACTATTCAACAATTTCCCAGTCCTGGGATCAATAAAGTATGACGGAGTATTAGGGCCAAACAAAAAAACAAAAAAAAGGAAATTACGAGAATAAAGTCATAATGTAATGAGAATAAAGTCGTAAAATTACGAGAATAAAGTCATAATATTACGAGAATAAAGTCGTAAAATTACGAGAATAAAGTCATAATATTACGAGAATAAAGTCGTAATATATTATAAATATATAAATATAACTTCACAAGATGCTCAATATTCCTCATTTTAACACAGGGAGAAGAAGCTCTTCCTGTTAGAGTTCTCATGAATTATATTCTCATAATATTACGACTTTATTCTCGCAACATTACGACTTTATTCTCGTAATGTTACGACTTTATTCTCGTAATTTTACGACTTTATTCTCGTAATATTACGACTTTATTCTCATAATATTATGACTTTATTCTCGCAACATTACGACTTTATTCTCGTAATTTTACGACTTTGTTCTCAGTATATTATGACTTTATTCTCGTAATTTCCAAATTTTTTTTGTCTTAGTTTGGCCCTTATACTCCGTCGTAATAAAGTACATCTTATCTTTTAATGAAAACACAGAAATACAAGACAGAACAAAAAAAAACATTAAAAAAAGATCCCACAATCCACTAAACCAAACCTGCAGTTTCAACAGAGCAAACTGTTGATCAAGCCGGATGTTAAATCATTAAACACGGCTGAAGTAAAGACGGAATCCACCTTTGGTCCAGTTATTCACATTCGCTGGAAGGAAGAAAGTGATGCAATGAAATGAAGGAAACCCCAAATGTAACTAAACGAGGAAGCAAGAAAAGTTGCAGGAAAGTAAATGCGCCATTAAAAAAATACCTGATTGCAAAATGAGCTGGGAATGCATCACAAGTAACTGATTTTTTAACCTGAAACCAGTGTCTGGAGAAGTCCACTGACACCATTTAATGTCCCCCCCCCCCCCCTGTTTTCAGTTTGCCTTAATGCCTAACTTGAGAATCTTTGACATTTCCTTCCAGGAAATCTTAATATCACATCAAGATTTTTTAGTTTAATGATTAGACGCTGGTTTTAAACAACCACTCTCCAAATGTGGGTTCTCTGTAAAGTACTGCACTTCTTTGTAGCAGGTTTGGATAACATTCCTTCAGTATTTGCTTTTCTCCTCCTCCCAAATCTTTCCACGAGCAGGATTTTTTTTTTTTCTTCTCTCCGCACAAATTGACAAGCAGCTTGGCAAGAGAAGATGTAAACCGGAGCCATTGATACGTGCATCTGATAAGTGGTTTGGACATGTTCGGCACGTCACAGTGTACTCACTGTCTCGTCTTGATGTAATACTTACCATCTCCAGTCGACTCCAGCAGGAAGTCCCGATGACTAATGGTCTAATGAGTGATACATAATTTCTCCTATTAGGGGGCAAGTCTCACTCCTAAAGCCCTTTTGAACTTTTCAAAGTACAAGCAGGATTTCAGAAGAAAAATATAAATATATTTGCATGTGCACTGTACGTGATAAGTGAGATGAACACTTCTCTAGAAATAAGAAAGCGTTGCATGGAGGAAACATGATAAGAAACTGGAGACAAGTTGAAAAAGGGAAGGAGTGGTTGAATGTTTCTGCTTCCAGCAACCACATAACACTTCAAGTGTAACATTTTCTACTGCAGATCTCTTTCTAAACATGTTAACTAAATGAAACTGATAAACTATGTGCATGTTAATATATGTATATATATATATATATATATATATATATATATATATATATATATATATATATATATATATATATATATATATATATATATAATAATTGATGGATGATAAAATAAATGAGAAAATTAGCTCCATTCACTGGATTAAGATGGTGAAAGCCTGAAAGTATTTCAAGCCTGTATGTTAAGGAAATATAACGAAAAATGTTGAGTTTGATTGACATACCCGTAGGCGGTGGTAATTTTATTTAATGTTATTTTAATTTAATTTTAGTTGTTTTTATTCACTTAGTTGTTTGTTTTTTTTTTTTATTATTTTTAATTTATGTTATTTGTGAAAGGGGCAGATCAGATAAGATTCTTCTTCTTTCTGCTCCCTTTTCATTCATAAGTTAGGAACATTTGTATTTGTGTTTGTATTAAATTGTTTTGTTTTTTGAATGAAATAAAAAATAAAATGAAATGAAATGAAAATGAAGTCAAATCTGTCAGTGTTTTTAATTCCACTCTTTTACTCTTTGGATTATTTTATAAAGCTGCTATGATTTCTCAGCTGCAGCTGCAGCCGACTGAAAGCGTGATAAGTTTCAATTTAAATGTTTTAATGCACACTCTTATACCATGACAGAAAAACGCAAAACTCAGACAAAAGTAAAGAAAAACACTCAACAATTCTGCAATATTTTATTTGGTCAGGTTAATTAGAGGTTCTAAACTTCCCACAGGCATGAGGGTTGTTGGTCTCCATGTGGCCCTGGCGACCCGTCCCGGTTATACCCCTGCCTTTCACCAAAGGAACCCTGGGAAAATCTCCAGTTCATCTCAGTAATCCTACTCAGGAATTTGCGGGTATAGATGATTGGTGGGTCGGGGTAAAAAAGACATTTGCAGGATTAGAGTACGGTTCAACCACGGCAGACACCGGAATATGTCCGTAATACATACACCGGATAAACGTGGACAACATCTTCAAATCAAATCAAACTTTATTTTTCAACACTGTAGTAGGGCTAGTGCTACGGGGGCCGACCGACAGGACAGAGGACACAGGTTTCAGTGCAGGAACTCCTTTTATTCACCAGAACACACAGGACACACGTGCTTCAGCTCCTTCACAGCTAGGGTTGCCACCTTTCAGAAATAGAACTAAGGGACGCCCCGATTTCAGCAGCGCAGGAGCCAAAAAAAAAGCCCCAAAACTTCTAAACTGAATAAAAAAGTGTTTATTTTATATGAAAAAACAAAATGCTTTGATTTAAAGTTTAAAGTGCTTTAATAGCATTGAACTTGCATGACTGTACAGACAGACAACCATACTAGCAGCTGAATTAGCCTCCTATGCTATGTATGTCCACATCAGCCAAGATGTAATATAGCCTACAGGTGAAAAATATGGTGTAAAAGTTAATTTATTTCAATAATTTAACTAGAATATGGTGTAAAAGTTAATTTATTTCAATAATTCAACTAGAATATGGTGTAAAAGTTAATTTATTTCAATAATTCAACTAGAATATGGTGTAAAAGTTAATTTATTTCAATAATTCAACTAGAATATGGTGTAAAAGTTAACTTATTTCAATAATTCAACTAGAATATGGTGTAAAAGTTAACTTATTTCAATAATTCAACTAGAATATGGTGTAAAAGTTAATTTATTTCAATAATTCAACTAGAATATGGTGTAAAAGTTAATTTATTTCAATAATTCAACTAGAATATGGTGTAAAAGTTAATTTATTTCAATAATTCAACTAGAATATGGTGTAAAAGTTAATTTATTTCAATAATTCAACTAGAATATGGTGTAAAAGTTAATGAAAATACGGTACAAATCGTGTCCCGTATTAGTTAAATACGGGACGCAACATTTTTTTCTCAAATAAAGGACAATTCCGTATTTTACGGGATGGGTCGCAACCCTATTCACAGCAGACGAGAGCCCCTTTCTGCTGTGCAGCCATGCCTTATCAAGGCTGGCAGGGTGGAGAGGTTGATGGGACACACCTGTGCCCCAATCAACCTGAGTGGCTGCAGCTCCTCCACCCTGCCACAAACACCAACCTTGAAAAACTGACACACTCATGGATAAAAACACACATTTTCACGCACATCCTCACATTGAGCTCCAGTGTATGGTAGCTAGATTCACCTGCAAAACAAATTGAAATGTGTTACAGTATGTCTAGATCAGGGGTCGGCAACCCGCGGCTCTAGAGCCGCATGCAGCTCTTTAGCGCTGGAGCTTTTTCAAAAATGTTTGACCTTTTTTATCCTTTTTTTCTTCTTTTTTTCTCTTTTTTTTATTTTTTCTTCTTTTTTCTCTTTTCTTCTTCTTTTCATTTCCTTTTTAATCTTGACATTTCAACTTTTTTCTTGAAATTTTGACTTTTTTCTCAACATTTCTACTTTTTTCTCAACATTGACTTTTTTCTCGTCATATCGACTTTTTTCTCAACATTTCGACTTTTTTCTCGAAATTTTGACTTTTTTTCAACATTTCGACTTTTTTCTCGACATTTCAACTTTTTTTCAACATTTCGACTTTTTTCTCGACATTCCGACTTTTTTATCGAAGTGCATAATGAAAAAAATAATCTTCCCCCAGTTATAACTAATATACAGTGTAGATACATGCAGCATGTGTTGCCTTCATTCTAAGGCTTATACAAGATTTCATTTTTTGCGGCCCCAGACATATTTGTATTTTGTGTTTTTGGTCTAATATGGCTCTTTCAACAACACTGTAGCGGTTCAAAGCTGTTAACAAATGCCATGAACCAACTGTTCTCTCATTGGTCAGAAGGAGTTTCCTCTTCCGTATCCCAGGAAAAACAAAGACAAGATTAAAGCTGCAAGCAGCGATGAACGGGCCCTCGCGCGTGCAATTTTCACCAATAAAGGTGAAGGACTCAAAACTAAGTCAGATGACACCATCCATGACTCTTTATGTCAAATCATTCAAAAGTTATAGCAGAAAGTAGAACTATCAAGGATCTATCAAATATCGACCCATCAGAAGAAGGGGGGCGCGCTTTTTGGCATCTATCGTCGCCACGGTAACGCTTTTGACTGAGAAAAGTAATGTGCATCGTCGCAGGATGGAGATGCACGTTTTGATGTATAACACACCTGGGTGCACGTTACGGTTCGGGCGAAGAAGCGGCCGAAGCAATGGCATAAATTGCGCCAAAATTAGACAATTAATTCAAAATGGCCGACTTCCTGTTCGGTTTCGGCCATGGCACCAAGAGACTTTTCTTTAAGTTGCGACATGATACAGGTGTGTACCGATTTTTTTGCATGTACGTCAAACCGTATTGTGGGGCTTGAGGCACAAAGTTTTCTAGGGGGCGCTGTTGAGCCATTAGGCCACGCCCATTAATGCAAACCATTAAATATCACATTTTTCGCCAGGCAAAATTTGGTGACTTTTGGGGCATCTTTAGGGGGGCAAAAAGGCCCTCATTTCGTTGGAAAAATTCAAATAAAAAAAAAATTCCTACAGATACAATAGGGCCTTTGCACTGTAAGTGCTTGGGCCCTAATAACAGTTAGGAGTGAGTTGTGTCAGTTGCTGGGTCGATTATGTTCTCACTGCAAACGAACCGCTCCAGGTCTGGAATGGAATTGAGCCGAGAACCTAACCCTAACCTCTCCTAGGTGATCCCGGCTCGCTTGTTTTGTCCTGCATCCGAGCGCGATTGCTGTGTTCACATGTACCAAACGAACCGATCTTTAGGGGGAAACGCTCCCTGTTTCGGAACAACTGCTCCAAACGGGACAGGTGTGAAAGCCCCCTAAGATTCTTTACAGTTCTTCGATTGAACGATATATCCATAATCGCCATGCTACCGCGCTTAGCAAAGCGACCAGGCGGTCCTACGAACCCAGCGTCAGCTAAACCCGATGGTCTTTTCTTTTCATTCGCTGCCAAGTCAACATGTTAAAAGGTATATCCCGCTGTAAATGTCTGAATGCAGCTCTGCAGATATTCCGCTGGGGTTTGGCTGAAGGACCTGCGATCAAATCAAACTTTGATTGACATGCAGGGATGTGGGCGTCGTCCCCATGGCTTGCTGAGCAACATGGCTGCGTCCCGTACGAAGAAAAACGGGCTTCAAAACCGGTCTTCAGAAACCAATGGGTCAGGTCTAATGCTTTGTCCATTGTTTTATGCAGTCTCCGATCCTAACGTACATGGAACCAACATCGTGCTTCTCTGTCATGTGCATGAAACATGAAGAAAGGCGTCACACATGCATTGCGCTCATTAAAAAAAATAAATACATAAAATCATAGTGGAGAAGAGGACGCTGTCAGCTTTCTCCGTGTTGTTATAAGAGTGTCATGTTTGTTTTAACAGGCCAAGCTCTGTGTGTTTAAACCTGTACACTCACGAGAAGTGCATGGATGAGAAAGTGACAGTGTGTGTGCGGCATACACACAGACACACACACTGTCACACAGGTACTTTTTTTTCTCAGTAGCCGTTTGCTCATTTTTCTCATCAGCAGTCTCAGAATAAGCACAGATAAACATGTAAAGAAAATATCTTTCGACCTACTTTGACATTCATGAAAAACTTTGCAAGGCTACAACCGGTTCAGGTTTAGTTTGAGTTAATACATTTAGCCAAGTTTCATAACCTCCCAGGGTTTTGCTTTTCCTTCAGAGCCACAACACAGATCTATTTATATATTTTAGTTAATTACTAAATGTCTTTTTGAGCCAGTCCCAAGCCCGGATAAATGCAGAGGGTTGTGTCGGGGAGGCCATCCAATATAAAACCTTGGCCAAGCTAAACATGCAAGTCACGTAGCAGATCGGTTGAGGCCCGACTTAACGACTGCCATCGGAACTGTTGACCTACAGGTGGCTGATGGAAAATGGGCTGCTGTTGGTCGAAGAAGGAAAGGAGGAAGTTGTGTCCTGAGGCCGAGAAAAAAGAGAAAAAGCAAGAGACCAGGGCTGAAAAGAGGGAAGAGAAGGAGACATTCTGGAGTGAGCTAGATGAAGTCATGGAGAGGATCTCCAGAGATGAAAGAGTGGGGATGGGGGCAGGCTTCAATGGACGTGTTGGAGAAGGCAATAGAGGTGATGAAGTGATGGGCAGGTTTACTGTCCAGGATGGGAATGCAGGACAGACGGTGGTAGACTTTACGAAAAGGATGGAAATGGCTGTAGTGAATACTTTCTTCCGGAAGAGATGGGAACATGACTTATAAGAGTGGAGGTAGGAACACTCAGGTGGGCTACATCTTGTGTAGTCCACCAAGAGAGTACTTGGTGTGTCATCTGGTAGGAAAGTCGACAAGGATACTTAGTGGAATGAGGTAGTGCAGGAGCATGTGCAGAGAAAGAGGTTAGCTGAGGAGAAGTGGGGCACTGAGAGAACTGAGGAGCGTAGACACGAGCACAGGAAGAGAGCCCAGGGTGAAGGTAGAGGTGACAAAAGCTAAACAAAGGGCAGACAATGATTTATATGTTAGATTGGATGGCAAGGAGGGAGGGAAGGATCTAGTACGTTTACATGCAGCAATTCAATCGGATTTCTGATCGTATAAGACATCGTTCGGACTTTTAAACTGCATGTAAACACCTTAATCCGATCTACTTCGGACCTATTTCGGACCTATATCGGACATTTAATAATCGGATAGAAACACCTAGATAATTCGTTCAGAGTCGGAATTTAAACGCCATGTATACGGAGACATTGGATATTGCAGTCTGCGCATGCTCGAGAATTTCCTCTGGGGCATTCACCCGGAAGTGAAAGGAGACGGCGCGTGTTAAATAGTTGTTTAAACACCAACATGAAGATCACGAAAGAGATGGCAGAAGCTTCATCAGGACACCGGAGCAGATCAAAATAAAGTGGAAAAATATACGGAAGGCGTAACATTGGCGCCAAACAAAACAGGTAAACCGGAAGTGGCTCTTTGTTGAAATGGTTATAATGGTTACAATGGTTACCATGGTTACAGCGCCACATAGCGCCACGGAGTCAGACATGCTCTGGCCATTTATCCGATTCTCTGAACAGCATGTAAACTCAGACAAGTGATTCGGTCTTCTGAATGTTTATCTGATACGATCAGAAATCCCATTTCTTTGCTGCATGTAAACGTACTATGTAGGTTGGCAAAACAAGGAGGTACAGTTGGAGAAGACATGCAACAGACTAGAGTCCATCCATTTTATATGAGATTGGGTTGCAGGGGCAGCAGCCTAAGCAGGGAAGCCCAGACTTCCCTCTCCCTGGTCACTTTGACCGCCTCATCGGGGGGATCCCATGGAGTTTCCAGGCCAGCCAAGAAACATAGTCGCTCCAGTTGTCCAGGGTCTTCCCCCAGTGGGACATGCCTGGAGGTGCATGGAAGGGAGGGAGGTGTCCCAGAGGTATCCTCACCAGATGTCCGAGCCACTTCTTCTGGATCCTCTCGATGCGGAGGAGCCAAACTTCTTACCCTATCTCTAAGGGAGAGCCCAGACGCTCTGGGGAGGAAGATCACTTGTATCACTTGTACCGTCACTTGTATCAGTGGCCTCATTCTCTTGGTCACTACCCACAGTTCCTGACCATACGTGAGGGTAGGAATGTAGACAGACTGGTAAATTAAAAGCTTCACCTTTCGACTCAGCTCCTTCTTTACCACGCTAAATCGTTGCAGACGCCCCACCGATCTGCCTATCGGATACTTCCCTACCTGCTCCTACTCCACTTTTCCCTCACTCACACACAGGCAAGGGTGATTAAGGATAGAGATGGAAATGTCTGATGGGAAGATGGTTTGCTATGGTAACGGACAGAAATCTCCATGGCGAGGTAGTGACGAGGATGGATAGGATGAAGAAGGAGTACATCAGAGGGACAAAGCATGTCAAATGTTTTGGAGAGAAAGTCAGAGAAGCCAGACTGAGATGG
This sequence comes from Cololabis saira, assembly GCF_033807715.1. Lineage (NCBI taxonomy): Eukaryota > Metazoa > Chordata > Actinopteri > Beloniformes > Belonidae > Cololabis > Cololabis saira. Next base: position 37,370,181 of record NC_084601.1, read on the forward strand.
CTTGGACATGTGCTGAGAAATTATAATGGATATATTGGTAGAAGGATGATGAGGTTAGAACTGGCAGGAGGAAGGTCTAGAGCAGTGGTTCTCAATCCTTCCCTAGTCCCCCCCCCCCCCCCCCCCCTGCTCTGTATGTTTTAGATCAGGGGTCGGCAACCCAAAATGTTGAAAGAGCCATATTGGACCAAAAACATAAAAAACAAATATATCTGGAGCCACGAAAAATGAAAAGTCTCGTATAAGCCTTAGAATGAAGGCAACACATGCTGCATGTATCTATATTAGTTAGAACTGGGGGAAGATTTTTTTATTTAATTATGCACTTCGAGAAAAAAGTCGAAATGTCAAGAAAAAAGTCGAAATGTCGAGAAAAAAGTCAAAATGTCAAGAAAAAAGTCAAAATTTCAAGAAAAAAGTCGAAATGTCGAGGAAATAGTCAGAATTTTGTGAAAAAAGTGGAAATGTCAAGAAAAAAGTTGAAATGTTGAGAAAAAAGTCGAAATGTCGAGATTAATGTTGAAGTACAATCTTGAGAAAAAAGTCAAAATGTCGAGAAAAAATTCTAAATTTCGAGAAAAAAGTCGAAATGTCGAGATTAAAAAGGAAAGGAAAAAGGAAGAAAAAAAAGAGAAAAAAAGAGAAAAAAAGGAAAAAAAGAAAAAAAAAGAAAAAAGGAAAAAAGAAGAAAAAAAGGAAAAAAGGAGAAAAAAAAGAAAAGAAAAAGAAGAAAAAAAGGAAAAAAAAGGTCAAACATTTTTGAAAAAGCTCCTGGAGCCACTAGGGCGGTGCTAAAGAGCTACATGCGGCTCTGTAGCCGCGGGTTGCCGAGCCCTGTTTTAGATGATACCCTGCTTTCAGCACACCGTGATACAAGTAGCTGTGTCATCAACAGAGTTGTGCAAACCTTGATGGCAAGCGAATGAGGAACGTTAATTGGAATCAGGTGTGTTGGTGCGAGGCAACATCTAAAACAGGCAGAGCAAGTCTGCTCAAGGACTTGAGGATTGACAACCACTATGGATGTAATGGAAGAGGAGATGAAGGTAGTTGGTATGAGAGAAAAGGATGCTGAGGATACGGCTAGATGGGGAGAAGTGATTCTGCTGTTGGGACTCGGAACAGCTAATAGGAAAGAAAAGAAGAAGTTAATTAGCTAATAAACTGATAAGTAGTTACATGAATTAATGCATTTTTATGTTGCAATTTGTCTGTTTGGTCTCGACATCCTCTGGTTTATGACCCTCAAACAGGGATTTTATGTAAGTAGGCAGGTTTTGTTTAGTTGTTTTTAGAACAATAGTAATAGCTTTTTCACGCATCGCATTGTGTTGCTTTGGTGGGTTTGCTTTCTTCCTTTCCTCCTAAACATAAAAACAAAATACAGTGGTCATTGTAATTCTCATTCACTGAGGTTTGAGTCGGTCTTTTCTGTTATTAGGTCCTAAATGGTAACGATATATGCCAAGTAACGTGTCCTTGAGTTAAAATCAGTTTGCAATTCTATTATTGGAACCTATTTGTGTTCTCTTAATGTTTTTTTTCCCTCTCTTTTAAGTGCTGCTGCTGCACTCCTGCTGTGTTAAATGGATTAATGGGTCATCTCAGGCACAGTACAGCCTAGTATTTTGCATAACAAAAAAAAAAAAAAAAAAGTTTAAGCCTTGAGTATGAAGAATAGAAGATTGTCATCACAGGAAGCACCGAAAAATAGGTTGACACATGAGGAGTTATGCTTGAATTAGCAAAGCCACCCCGGATTTCAAAAGCCCCAAAAAATCTTCAAAGCAGCTTCTGTGACACAGAAAACACCAATGTCACTTTGCCCTCATTCACTTTCTCTGAATAAAATCCAAAAAAAGCTGAGAGCTGCATGTTGTTTGATCTGTTTTGAGAAATCACGGGTGCGTGGGATCATTAACGGGACAGTTTTTACTTTCAAGCAGCCGACAAAGTGGTTTCAGCCCGTCAGCACAAACCGCTGAAGACTCGGATGCACCAAATCATTTTTGTTATTTGTGACGTGTGTGGAATCTGAAGATTCGTTGAAAATGGAGGAATTGAGGAATTGAGGTAATTGGAGATGTATCAACAAAAAATTATAAAAAAAAAAGAAATCCTCAAATATATCCATAAACCAGTGCTTAACACCACAAAAACCTTTATTTATAAATCTCCATCTGTGTTATTGTAATTACATGCAAGGGTGTGGGTGTGTTTAATCTTGTCGTTTTAAATGTGTCTTTTTATTCTGCACTTTAAGGGTTTGTACTGCCAATTTCCTTGTATTGATACAATGAAAATAAAGACAATTCTAATTCTAATTCTAATTCTAATGGTTTAATATAATCTGCAACTAAATAAATACTCACAATCCCATTTATTTTGATCATGAATGAGAAATAAGTTATGTGATTAATCCCCCCCAAAAGCAGAGGTGGGTAGTAACGAGTTACATTTACTCCGTTACATTTACTTGAGTAAATTTGGGGAAATGTTGTACTTTTAGGAGTAGTTTTGAATCACTATACTTTTTACTTTTACTTGAGTAGATTTGTGAAGAAGAAACTGTTCCTCTTACTCCGCTACATTAGGCTACGTTGAGCTGTTACTTTTCTTTTATCCCTTTTATCCACGTACGCGTCAATCTCATGACATCACTGGGTGATTCTTTGGGAAAAATGTTTGTTTTTGCATGTTTTGTCACATTTACACAGACTCAAACACACACAGAGTTTCTATGAGTTCATGGGCTTGTTCTAGTTCTGGTTAAAAAAGAAAAGTACAAAGGCTTGACATTTTGTGCTACTTGTGCTTAATTTATTTTTTATTCTGTTATTATTTAATTTATTTTATTATTTATTAAAGTACATGAATTTACTTTAAGATTATTTTAATTTAAGCTATTTTTTATTTTTTATTAATTTGAATTTATTTTATTATTTTATTGATTTAATTTACCTGAAGATGATTATTTTGTACTTTTGTCTGTTTGAATGGTTGGGTTAAACAAATAAATCATTACTTGAGTACAATTTTTGGCTACTCTACCCAGCTCTGCCCAAAAGTCATCTGTTTTCCTAAGAATGCTACACTGGAAATTTTTTAAATATTCTCCCACTGATGTCTTTCATGGTTACACATTGTAAAAAAAAAAAAAAAAAGAAAATCAGATGATGTAACCATGGATAAATACTTTAAACTGGACTTTAAAAGTCCACTCATTCATTACACACTTGGCATGGATTGGGAATTTGGCAAAGCTGAAAATTTGCTGCCAATTAAATTGCTCATCAATTGATATCATGCGTGATTAAAAAGTGAACAAGAAAATCCCCACTATTAGGAAAAAAAAGGAAAGATGCCACCTACAGCGTTAGTAGAGTGAGATACACTTTGGCCAGTAGATCAATTCCTCTGGCGTGCCTGCACGCTGAGACACAAGGCCTATGCAATGACCTTTTTGAGCTGTTACGAGAACATGACGTTACTCTGCATTCTGAGAATTCCTCGTATGTTAAAAATACACCTCGGAAAACTTAACATAGTTCTTCTGCAGTTTTTAGATCCTTCTGTTTCTGCATTTAACACCAGAATGTCTCCACAATGTTGATCTCAGGTTCCTCTGAGACTTGCAACATCTGTTTCAAAGGAAAACTCCTTTGCTCTTCTTGCATTACAAAATAAATCTTTACACTTGCGGCTGACTGTTTGGGATTGTTGTCATTCCGCAAAAATTGATTTGGGACCACTCAGTTTCGACTTAATGTTTGATGTCTTTCATCACGCATTTCTGGGATGGTAAAAAGAACTCCTTCAACGGGGGAAAAGAAGCATTTTTGTACCATTAAACAAACCCACATGGGGTGAAAACATAACACACTCCTACCTTAGCTGGAAAAAGTAACTTCATACCATATGTTATATCCTTTTGAAATGAAACCTTTAAATGACATCAGTGTTTGTGCATGCAGACGTCTCAGACAGAACACTAAATTCCCATATCCTAAAGAAATTGCACAGGAAGCAGTGGCATGCTCATTACTTTAACCTTGGCTTTGATGACATATCTCACTTACTGTCTATATGGGTATCGGGCTGCCATCTGTCTGTCACGCTGCATTTCTGCTTAATGACATTATTTCAATTGGTACCATTTGAATCTGAGGTTTAGAAAAGAGGATGTAGACAGTTTTGATCCCTATAAATAGTCGTTATCAAAGCGTTAACTGGGGTGCAATGCCGGGACGTGAATGTTTTAATGAAGGCACTTATCATCATTCCACTTTTAATTTTTCTTTCTTCTTTCAAGAATGAGCGTGCCCTGGATAGCGTAATAAAACCTATTCATCATTTTTTTTTTTTTTTTCCATGCCTTTGTGTTTGACAATTTCAATGACAATAAAGGGGAACAAAAGAAAAAAGAGAAGAACCTGAATTCATCAGAGATTTGCAAGCGCTCGGCTCTCTCCGACGCCCCCATTCGCTGCTGCATTCCTCACATTCTTTCATTTCACAGACGTCGGACATGACAGAGTTGGACAGCTACAAAGTGAAAGATATCCGGGACGTGGGTGGCTGGGGGAAATGATGAAACAAGTCAGACGAAAAAGTAAAAAAGAGAAAAGGCTGCAGAGGATGGGCTCCCAGCTGAATGCATGCACGACCTCTCCATTACCACATATGGCATTGTCGTCCATGACAGAGAAAAAAGGGGGTGAGCAAATGAGCCCACAGTGATGTGTTTCCATTCATCACTTTCACTGGCTCAAAGTTTATCTCTTCAGCGTTTTAGTGAAAAACGTCACGGGTGAGACAGCCGGGTGTGATGACAGTAACATATGCATGAAAAAAAAAACAACAAAACAAAACTGAGAGGAGCCAAAAATTGTACTCAAGTAAAAGTACTGTTACTTCAGAATAATGTGACTCAAGTAGAAGTAAAAAGTAGTCATTCAAATAATTACTTGAGTAAAAGTAAAAAAGTACTTGGTGAAAAAACTACTCAAGTACTGAGTAACTGTTGAGTAAAGTCTGATTTATTTTATATATAATCATCAATCAATAAAATCAATAAAAATCAATAAAAATCAGTAAAATCAATAAAATAATCAATAAAATAATAAAATAAATTAAAATTAATAAAAAATAAAAAGTAGCTTAAAGTAAAAAAAATATTCAAGTAAATTCAAGTACTTTAATAAATAATTAAATAGATAAAATAATAACAGACTAAAAAAATAAATTAAGCACAAGTAGCACAACATTTCAAGCCTTTTTCAAACAGACAAAAGTACAAAATAATAATCTTCAGGCAAATTAAATCAATAAAATAATAAAATAAATTAAAGTTAATAAAAAATAGCTTAAGTTAAAATAATCTTAAAGTAAATTCAAGTATTTTAATAAATAAAATAATAATAGAATAAAAAAATAAATTAAGCACAAGTAGCACAAAATGTCAAGCCTTTGTATTTTTCTTTTTTAACCAGGCAGAACTAGAACAAACATGAACTCATAGAAACTCTGTGTGTGTTTGAGTCTGTGTAAATGTGACAAAACATGCAAAAACAAACATTTTTCCAAAAGAATCACCCAGTGATGTCATGAGATTGACGCGTACGTGGATAAAAGTGATAAAAGAAAAGTAACAGCTCAACGTAGCCTAATGTAGCGGAGTAAGAGGAACAGTTTCTTCTTCACAAATCTACTCAAGTAAAAGTAAAAAGTATAGTGATTCAAAACTACTCCTAAAAGTACAACATTTCCCCAAACTTACTCAAGTAAATGTAACAGAGTAAATGTAACTCGTTACCACCCACCTCTGCAGGACACCAATCTTCTTTTGTTGCAACTGTTGAGTGTTTTGCATCCTGGTGGGTGTAGATTCATCCATCACAAAGCTTTTTACGTAATTTCACTGTTTAGAAGAAGCCGGAAACTAGTGGCTTCTTGGAAAGTGTAGAGCGTCATTGAGCAGATGTGCTTCAGAAACACTCTGACCATGCAGTTTTGACTCAAACCAAACCTGTTCAATCAATTAAGTTAAGGATAATGACGCTGCAGTTACACAAAATGTACAATGTTTTTAGCTGACGGTGAGGTCAAAATGGAGTTAACGTGAATGAGTAAGTTGTGACCGATGGAACAGAGGTGTAATCTGCACCGTTTCATCTCTCATCTCAAGTTTTCAGTGTCAAAAAAGTTTATTAGGTCAGCTTTTTTTGCCTGGCTTAAGCTTTTTATTAAGTGCACTCAAAGCTATTAAAGTAAAGCACTAGAACTTTTTTTTTTTTTACCGCTATAACAACGTGCAAATTAAACATGAAACGTCACTTTATGACGTCTTTGGTTCCACATTGTGTTAACACAATAACAACAGTTAGTTTATGAAATAAATCAAGCTAAGTGAAAAAATAACAGTTATTGTTTGTTTTTGTACAAGTTTCCTCCGTCACATCTTTTCGTCTTCTACACTTGAGTTTGATGTCAGAAAGCTGAGAGGGGAAATACCTCTAAGTGAGAGCCAAGAGTGCACTTGCAGACCCAGAGAAACGAGCAGCAGACTGGAAAGCAATCATGAATGAGCTATAAAGCAAGTATGAGAGAAAGCAGAGCTCAGAGAGGATAACCAAATACTTGTTAGCGCCATGGGCTTTTTATTATTTAGAAAAGAGCATTGGCACAAGTACAACAGGCCCTTTTTGTAATAGTTGTAATAGACAAAAAATCACAGTGTTCATGTCAATCAGGAGGAATTCTTCTTTATCAGGGTTTTCAAAACTTAAAAAAAATAAAAATTAATTAATAGTATGTATATAGTATACATTATAGTATAGTATATATGTATATATAGTATATGTATATATACATATACTATATATATATTGTATATAAGTAGTATATATGTATATTTACACATATACAGTATATACATGTATTTATATATAGTATAAATACATATACCGTATTTTCTGGACTATAAGCCGCTACTTTTTTCATAGGTTTTCAACCGTGCAGCTTATACAAAGGTGCAGCTATTCTGTGGATTTTTCTTCCACCGCTCGGGGAGCTCTAACCGGAATTAGAATCAAAACTAAGACAAAATAAATGCAAAGAAGAATACGCTACTTCTTCTTTAGCAGATAGAAGTAGGTAGAAGCAGATTTCAAACAGATAAATAGATAAATAAATACGGGTTATTTTCTCTTGGTTCTGTCCCGTTTTAATCAGCAAAGTTGCTGCCGTGTTAAAAGACACTGTTAGGAAAGGATCTATTTAGGTACAAACATGTACATCATTTACAGTTCAAAATCCTTCTTTACATGTAGTAAATATCTAATCTTATTTTTTTAAATAGAGCAGATGCGACTTGTATATCTTTTTTTATTTTTTTTTTAGAAATAGAGCAGATGAGGCTTATATACAGGTGCGGCTTATAGTCCAGAAAATACGGTGTGTGTATATATATATATATATATATATATATATATATATATATATATATATATACATACATATATACTTATATACATATATATGTATATGTATATGTGTGTATATATATATATATATATATATATATATATATATATATATATATATATATATATATATATATACACATACATATACATATATACGTATATAAGTATATATGTATATATATATATATATATATATATATATATATATATATATATATATATATATGTATACACATATACATATACATATATACGTATATAAGTATATATATATATATATATATATATATATATATATATATATATATATATATATATATATACATATATATATATATTGTATATATACATATACTATATATATATATATATTTATATATATATAGTATAAATACATATATATACTTTTTGGATAACTGCAAGACAATGTATTAAAGACACAGGACGGAGCAGCATGGTGGATTGATAAATATCGAGTACTACGTTAGCAGACTGGAACTTTGCGTACAGCGTTTTAGTCGACCAGAGGGAGATTTTTGAGTTTTTAAATGGTACCATTTTTCTCCAGCTCATTTGTAACCAGGTCTGTATGCGCCTCTGTAGCTACCACGTATCTGGAGTAGCTGGTGATCTTCTAGTTCTAGCTGCTTTTGTCAAAAAAAGAATATCACATGAGCCGAGAGGGAAAATGAATGTTGCTCAACATAAAAGCAAAGGGAGTTGAAGCGTTTCAATATTTATTTATTTCATGTTTCATGTGTATTGTAAAGTATTCCAAAACTCAAACTATACGATCAAATAAAATACTTTCATTATCATGATATCTTTCATTGAACGCAACTGACATGATCGTAAAGATGATCACACACTAATTAACGCTTTAAAGAAAAGAGAACAATGAAGTCGGTCTGTGCAGTTTTCTCTGACCCTCTTCAGACATAAACTATAAAACATAGGAGTAAGAATAAAAATAAAACACCGTTCTTCAAACTTTAGATATTCCACAAGAGTAAATGCTTATGAAAGTGAAAGAAAAACTTATATTTCTATTATTGATTAATTTTTATTGACTTAAGTGTTGGCAAGAAGCCAGGACCTCAGACCTAGGGTGGTTTCACTTTTCTTTTTTCTTAAATGTTACTTTATTTGCACACATGACACTGACATTTCCAGTCTCTGGTTTTATCTGTTTGTGAGGAAATTTAAAGACACAAACCCACATCAAAGAAGAAAAAAAAATAGAGCAAATAAGAGAAAGTCAGGGAGCGGGACTTTCTTTACGATAAAAATAAATCCCTTGTTACTTTCTAACTTTCTTGACTCCTCATTTTATTCACTTTCTACCACCTTTCTGACAGAGTTGTTTTCTTTTTTTTTCTGGATTAATATTTCTTTTTAAAAAAAAAGGGAAAAAAGTGGAGAGGAAGGGAGGAAGAAGGGAAAAGGAGAATTGCTCAATTTAGTATTTTTTTCTGAGCTGTTGACTTATCCGATATGTAATATTCTACATTCAGAATCAAGTCATCAAACAAAGAAATTTGAAGCTTTTTCAGATAAAGAGGGGGTTGGAGGGGGTGGCCAGCCGGTGTGGGCGTAGATGCTTGAATGGCGACGATGGTTGATGACTCAGGTGATGTGTCATACTCTTTGCTATAAAAGGGACCTTTTACATTTTGTCCACACAAACACAATCACACACACGTACAGTACTCACACTGGACTCAGAGGGACGTTTGTTTACTACAGGGCCAGCAGAAAGATGAAATGTAAGTTTGTTTTTGTTATTTTTAGAGGAAGAAGTGGATGTCTGTGTGTGTGTGTGTGTGTGTGAGAGTGTGTGTGTGTGTGAGTGTGTATGTGCATAAGAGGGAGTGTGTTTGCGTAGAGGAGGGGGGCTTTACTACACGTGCTCTTTACTTTTACTTTAAGCTTGAGAGAGTGAATGAATGAATGAATGAGTGACTGAGTGATGGTGTGTGTGGGAGTGAAAGCAAAACTATGACAATTTGTGGCTGAAACACATTGAGTGTTTAAGTCATTTCATTTGAACTCCACAAATGACCCGCTGTTTAGCTGCAGTTTGAGCTGTGATTGGCTGATTCCTTTGTGTGCGCGCGTCTGTCTCTCCGTGTGTTAGGGGTTTCCCTGAATACTTTGAACCGCTGCGGTGAGAGAAGTGGCACTTTAATTATTTACTTTACCACACTCTGCGGAAAAAACAGTCAGTCAACTCAGTAGCAGATTACCTTTTATGATTTCATCAGATTACTGTACACGCTTAATGCTGATTAACTGCAAACAGCCGACTGCTGCTTGTGTTGCAGCTGGTTTCACCAACTTTCTTGTGCGGTTTACTCAGTTTATTCAGTGGCTTTGAACAAAGGCATTAATAAACACAATAAAACTACTGTTCAGTTAAAAGTTTAATCTGCCGCCGTGTAAATACAGAGACCTAAAAAGTGTTCAAATGCAGTGTAGTGAAAAAAAGAAACATGCACAATTACAGTTTAAATAGACCAGAATGTTTTTTCTTAGTTTTTTCAGCATCAGCAAGTCTCCTCACACAGATTCTGTGAGTTATTTACGACATTATTACAGGCGTTTCAGCTCATACAAGTACCACCATGCTGGTACTGTATTAGCCGGCTTCATGTTTTGTCTTTGGTGTAAGTGATTTCATCATGAAAACTTTAACGTGTCAAGTTACTTGGCCGAGAGACAAGGTGGGAGAAGGAGCAGCACATGTCGG